>NC_072377.2:95512500-95812500 GCF_028885625.2 Pongo pygmaeus
TTTAAAAAGAAAAAGAAAATGCCAATTTCTTTCTGAGTTTTTCAGATACTGATTTTTTTTCCAGAAAATGAAAGGACTCGGCGCTATGTGTTTATTAGTGCTAGCTCTGGGTTCCTAAAGAGATCTTTGCATATTATACTAAGGATATGATTAAACTAGAGACTCTGATTTTAGGGCTGTTGACAGCTGAGCCAGTATTGCCTTTCACCAGCTAATTATTATTTTCAGGGGGAGTCACTATTAGAAGAAAAATTCACGTTTCTGTTCTTACCTTCTTTTCGATAAGCACTAAGAAGGTTCATTTTCAAAGACATCCTTGCTACACTGAGACTTGTTTAAAAGTGAAGCAAAGAACAGTTGCAAAAAGAATATTCAAATATGAAGATTCTTGATGAAACTTGAGTCATAAAAGCTTGAGCCTCAAAACACTGTTTTAAGAATAATGATCTCAATCTCGATGTAAAACTTTTGCTATTTGAATTAGAAAAATATAATTTGTGCTGTAGCTCATTATATTACTTGTAAAACTATACATTAACTAAATTTTTCCACATAAATCACCTTGCTGACAAATTGTTTGTGTATACTTTTGCTATCTGAGATCAATTAAGCATATTGTTTGCCAAAGTTCTTCAAGTTTGCATGCCACACTGTATTTTTGGTAAAATCATATGTAAGGTAATCCTTCAAGTGAGAACTCCTAATTTTTGGCCATTTCATAAATTTTCTAGTTTATGTAACAATTTGATATAGACTGTACAAGAGTATATATTTGAGATACTTGAGACATTCAACTTATTGCTATTTTAATTCATCTATACCCTGGCATTTCTGTAATATATCTGAAACAAAAATAGAATTTAAAAAACTAGAAGTCATTTCTGTTAAAAATTGGAGCACAAGAAGAAAGTCAATTAAATAATTTTTTAAAAAAAGTTAATGCCAAGTTACTTTTCTCTGAAAATATGTCTTCAATATTGTAGAGTCGAATTTGATTTAAAAATCATGCAGTTATTCTAATGAAGCTTTGATGTGGGTTTAATTTAATGACATCATTAAACTATATAGAATGTATAGCTTTCATTACTGTCAGTTATTTTTTATTTAATTCAAATAAAAGCAACTTTGATTTCAAATTCCATATCATTATTCCTTTTTTAAGTCTTGTGAAAATTACAACAACACATTCTTAATGGAAGTTTTGCTGAGCACCTACATTATAACCTTTACAAAGGATGATGTAAGAAATAAAAAGGCTTGGAATCTGATAAGACAAGGTGGACTCTTACATTCAAAGGGTTCGGATTCTAATTTTGTTAGAGTGAATTGAGTTGACTGATAATTCTGCTTACGGATTGCAGACTTGTGCTTATGAGAGTCTACTGTCAGATTGGGTTGCACCTGGCTGCCTTTTCAAGTTTCCTGAAAACAGCAGTATGAGCTTGTGATGTTCATTCTGTACCACCAGAGTGCGTGGGGTGGTCGTATGCTCAATCCATAACTGCTTCTTGAAGCACAGGGTAGAACGCTTTTCCCCTTTTAATATTATAAAGACTAAAGTGCTTTTTAAGAAAGAAGATCTAAAATTTGAAACAAGACATGTAAGTAAAAGCTGTCCAAGGCAACTTTAAATTATGTGATTCACACTTATGCCAGATGCTGCTAGCGAAATTCCTTGGTTTCTCATTAACATGGAGCAGTCCCCTTAGACTTCACACATAGTGGCCACTCACAAGCACATACACATTCATGCAAATGTTAGGAACGATCAACTGCATGCTTCCAACTGTACAAGTTCCAACAGAAGAGATTTGAGAAAATTCATTTTAAGGAGATGAGCTGCCATTAAAAATTTGTCATTACTTTCCTCAATCTACTTGGCTAAAGCCTCAATATACTTGGAATGAATATCCTTAATGAACTTGGCTAATTGTTTTGTGATGTCATTTCTGAGTTTACTCAAAATCCATTTAGAAAAGCATTGCTTAGACATAGGTAAAATTCAGAATTTTCTTCCCAGGTGAAACTATAATGATAAAATGTTAATTTCTGTTTATAACTGCTTTAGTACAGGGAATATTTAGATTTATAGAACCATAGCTTCAATCTTCACATGAAAATTTATATTCGTATTTTAAACTTATATTTTATTTTTATTTTTCAATCATAAATAAATTATTCTCTGTGCCTTAGTTTATAGATTGATCTTCAGTTTTCCTTTTATTTGCTTGTCTATTCGCATGGTCATTTACTGGGTTTATACATGGTCATTTTTTGAGTCCTATGAGTAGGCAGTTTTGATAGGACCTAACTCTTCAATTGCAGTTTAAAGTTAGGTCACATTTGGCTGGCTAGTGTTAAGTCCAGAATGTTTCTGTCCAGAAAGTATAGAGCTCTTTTTCTTTCTCTTTAGTAAACAAAAATCATAAAACAAACTGGACACTGAATTAGATATATCATAAATATGCATATTTCTATATAAAAATGTTCTTTCTTTCTTCCATTTAACCAAAATCAATAATGTAAGGCAGCTCAAATCTTTATATTAGTTTGAATTTCTATCTTGTGTCTATTTACCTATCTGTAATGTATGTGTTTATAACCCACTTGCTTTTTTTCCTCCTTGGCTCTAAGGAGAAAACACTTTTGTATCAGTTAATAGGTAAAATAAAATTTACTTTTTTACAGTAAATATGCTGAACGCATAGCTTTTTGTGAGTGAAAGTTTAACATTCCATAATGTAGGAGAGACTGTGCTCTATGTTAAAGTTGTTTTGCTTTGAAAGAGAATGTAATCACTCTGAGGGTAAGGATATCATGCAATTTCTTTTTTTATAGTCCTTGTATAGTCACAAGTCTACTTATAACGGGTATTGAACCTTTGACGGAAATGCAAAATATATTCCGCCTTGCAATGCATACAATTTATAAAAACTCAGGCAGGATAATAAGTTATCCAGAAGGAACTTTTGGAAAGGGAAATTTTAAAATTACAAAATTTAAAGTTGAAAGGTGTATTTGTATCTGGCATAATTCCCAAGTTGAAGTTCTTCTTTTCAAGCAATATTTATAAAAATATAATATTTTAAATCATCATCATCATCATTATCATCATCTCATCATCATCATCATCAATCTAAGAAATACCTAAATATACACATCACTGTGTAAGGAATAAATGGTTCCTCTTGAAGCTTTTTTTTTCTTTTTTCACCTGAAGAAATGATATTGAAATGGATAAGACTTATGAAAGAACATACTGATGGACATAATGAAAGATGCTTCACAAAAACATGTCTCACGTATATATTTGCATTAAAGTCAAGTGGGTTATGTTGGTAAAAGAATAGTATTGACTGTTAATATATTAGACTTTAGGAAAATTTGGATTAATACCTCTTAAATAGTCAAGATTTCTGGAGGAGCAGTGTTTCAGGAAAAAAGGAAAGATTTCTAGATATAGGAAAAAAAACAAATTTCTAGATATTAGGGAGTTGAGAAATAGAATATAATGAAGCTTTGCCTAAATAAATTCTTTCTTAGTAATTCAATTGTAAGAAAGATGAATTGCAGTTAATTTAGTATATCAAAAAATTTGAATGCATATATTATTTTCTTAGAATTACAATGACAGGAAGGACAATCTATCAAAAGATATTTTTAAAAAAATCATAAATTTACAAAAAGATTCCATGACTTCAGCAAAATCTTTGGGAAATGCTCACTTTTCTCTCATGTCAATGAATCAATTGTTGAATTGCTGAATCAAGAGACACATCTCTATACTTAAAACATTTCAAATAGAAAGAATAGTACTGAAGTTTAACTTAAAGAAATCATCCTGTACTAAGCAAATAATTCTTCCTGATATCTTCCTAACATCGTTCAAATGTACTTTTGTAAATTATACTCTTCCTGGAACTATTAAAATAATCTACTAATTCTGATTCTAGTTACAGCTGTCACTTAATCTATTCCTGATAAATTGTCACACTTGTAACTTTGTTCTTTTTCTCAGTTTAAAATTGCACAATGTTAGTGAAATGTTTAGACAAGTAACCTTATGAAGGAAGAAGTGTAGGTTAAAATAAATGTAACATTATATAATTTTGTGTTGTCTCTGCAAATAGTTTAAAAATAAAAGAGAATAAAATTACTCATTTGACATTTCAAAGCATTGAAATAAGCCTTGATCATACCTATAGTTATCACGAACTCCCACGATCTACCTAGGAACAAAATCTTTACCTAATAGGTGGAAATCATCATTAACAGTTAAACAGCTTTAGTTGCCTTTTTTTTTTGAAGCACTTTTTTCTCTTACATTTTTCTTTTCTGTTGGAACATAATTTTATGATGCTCATAATTAGTACACAGTTCTACCAAGTTTAGAATATATGTTACATAAGATATCCTAAAACTGGGAGAACTGTTATGTATACAAATGCTATAAATATTTGCATACATGGAAAAGCCTTTATTTTCCCAAATATTTAAAACATTTGGGTAACTGGCACATATGAATTAAAAATTAGAATTTGGATCTAAATTTTTTAGTCTTCATACAGTTGATTTTCCTCCCATGTACATAGATCATATTTGGTTTTTCTTTGGTGGTCCTTTTGATTATAGTAGCAATATATTATATATAATATTAATGTTTCATATATACCTAAAATATTCTGGGTCCTCTTCCTTCTGAACTGCAACAAGCAACTCAGCGATTTCTGAATATAATGTATAATATGGCTTAAAAGCCTTAATACCTGCCTCTTCTTTGAGGTGGGTATTTATTAATGCAGTTTCACCTAGTGACAGTTGCATGTCTATAGTGTCTGCATACCAGCATCAGCACTCCACAGCTGTACCATGTGTGGTTTGCATTCAGAGAGAATTGGCCTCTGAGTGTCAGAGGGAATGTGTTGAAAAGTGCCCTCTGTATGCTTGTTGGTAGTGATAATAAATGAGGACCATAATTAAATGCAGTCAAAGAGTTAAAACTAGAAATCAAATATGTTTTAGTTTTCCTGTGATACAATACAATCACTATTGCTGCTTAAAAATAATAATTTAAATTGTTTCCTCATTTGATTTATTGTTCTCTATATAGAGGGATTCCTTTGTATATTTTTGAAAATCTGAAGAGAAAGTTGGAATAGAAACATCTGGATCACACCACAGAATTTTAGAAACTATAAGTGGATTATGTCAGAGAGTCTCAGGAAAGAATAGTTAGCAAAGTCAGCATGTTTCATCCTACTGTTACTCCTGGTCAAAGAGATAAGCTGTAGGAGAGTCACAAATTTGATAGGTAAAAACACCCATTCAGAAATCATCCCTCTGGTGCTACTTCCTGGGTTCTTCATGCTTTCACAGAGCAGCACTTCTTCATTTGAAATATAGTATAACACAAACATCTCATTAGGTCCCATTATTCCTGATGTATTTAGTTCTTCGGCATCACCAAATTGAGCTGGTTGTCATTTTCAATGTGTGAAAGTTAAACTGCCTCAGTAGAAAAGACACACACCCTGAAGTGGGTAGCAGGAAAGACTAAAAAAAAAATACAGCCACATATTTTTCAGAAAACGAAATCATTCTGGAATGAGATATGAGTAATAATGACATGGAACAATGGTACTTTAGGAGTAAAATTTGAATTGAGCCTAGTCAGGTAACAGAGGCATTTAGCAAGCTTATTTGGAAGTTCAATATGACATTGCTGGTTGAGGATGATTTTTTTTTCTGAGGTTGATCTTGTTTATAAATCCATATTTTGATGAGATGTGTTAGAAGTACTGAATATTTTTATTCTGATGTATTTAAACAGTATTAAAAGTTATTGATTTGTGGGTAATTTTACTAATAGAAGATTTCATAAATTAATGTAATATGCCCAACACTAGGAGACATTATTATAATTTAAGAATACAGTACCATTTATTTTAATATTTCACTTCTGAAAATGAGTGTTTTGTTTTACTTTTCTAAAATTCTTTGGAGAAAAAGGTAATTTTTTTGACTTATAGTTTCATAGAATATAATTTTTAAATTAAGTGTTTCTGTTTTATCTGGTTACATACATGATGATTTGTATAATATCCCTCAATCTTACATTCTTACAATAATTGTGCAAAAATCCAAATTGGGTTAAAGACAGAAATTCCAAATTTTCTAATATGCTCACACTTGGTGCCATCCTGACATTAAAATATCTGACCAAAATTCCCATTCACTATGCAATAAATTCATTCTCCCGCAAAGTATATTCTGAATGTAAAAATGAAAATAGACATTTATGTGCAGTCTGAGCTAGAAAAAGGTGCTGATACTTTAATTAATATTGTACCATAATATCTTTTTAATCTATCATGCTGCGTTTTGCCCTTTATGTTATGTCAGAAAGGAGTGTAATGAATGAGTGCGTCTGTGAGTATCAGCTTGAATTTGGTGAAAACCGCGGCAACATGACATTTAATGTGATTAAGCCAGATATAGATTCAAGTGTATTAGCTTTCACACAATCGAATGTAAAACCAATGATGATAAAACTTCAAATATTTTTTAAATGATGATTTCCTGAATTTATTTTAAAGCTCAATTTGCATAAAGCCATTTTATTATGTTTAAGAAATAACAGGATTCCCTGACTTTGTAATGTTTCCTAGAAAGGTAACTCACAACAGTAAAACATCAGAATATCCAACATTTTAGGTGAAGAATGAAAGATTTATTACTAAGTCAGAAAAGAATTGGCATAAATCTGACTTGAAACAGCTGTTTAGGGGATTAGTGAGAGTGTCTTTTCAAGTCCTGAAAAGAATAATTTTTCTTCCTCTTTTATACCAGAAGGGGGCAGTAGTAGTCCACTTTTAATAACAGCTAGCGTTTCTTTTGTTACATGGCATTTGATAATAAATAAATATCACTTTCTATTTAATGTTGAGGCATTTGTACAAAAAATTAAGATTGTAAGTATCTATTGTTAGGTTCAAAGTTAAATAATTAAAAGTTTTTATGCAAATATAATCTTACGTCTCTTTTCATCTAAGGATGTAGCTCAAAATTAAGAAGTCCTGCTGTAGCTAAATTAGACCACCAGTTCTTATTGCTTAATGTTCATGCTAATAATGATGGTTATAGAAAAGATTAATTCTATAACACACACACACACAATTTCAGTGAACTATAGTTTAGTCTCTCACCACTCACCAAGCTGGAGTCAGCACCCACAATAAAAGTGCTTTACAATTTATATCGCTTGTCATATTAGTGTTTATTTCCAATATTAATTGTGGCTTAAAATAAATTAATATAATACATTATCTCATAATTTCCAGGTTGATTAAATGAGTGGTGCATATGCACACTTAATGGGATGATTGCATTTTACATCTCTCCAGATCTCCATTAAAAGATAAGCTGCAAATACAGTGGTTATTCTGCTCATTGGCTGACATCTCTCTATGTCCAGATCATCTGCTTAGAACAAATGTGGCTGGACAATGCGGTATTCTAATTCCACAAATTGAGTAATTGAAGAATTTCAGAGATGCAACAAGGATGGAATTACTGTCCTCGTTCTAGGTTTAGAAGGCAGGCATGCAAGTACCTAGAGAAAGAGAACAGATGAAAGCTGGCAGCCTCTTCATTTACAGACAGCACAATTTTCTGAATTTAGCAAGACTCTTCTTTTCCCCCAGAACGCTCTATGTAAGTGTTAAGATGTTGAGACATGCATTATGTTTTACATTTTCGTTAAGTTTTGCAGAAAATCATATGGCTAAGTAGTACTTGTATTATAATGGAAAAAGGTGTGAGGAAAAACCCTCCAAAAATGAAATCCACTTGTCAGTTTGAATCTGACATGTTTTATTACATAGTAAAACCTGTCAGCTAAAATTTTAGAGATTTACACCTAAGTTGTGACTGAAAACAGGTAAATGTCCTTTCAAAACAGGTATTTTGGATACATAAATGAAAATTTTGGTAGTTGTGCGCATGTAGAGTTATCTATTTTGCTTGCAAAGTGAATTTAAAATTTTTAAGAAGTGTTTCTGGCATTTTAAAATTGCTAAGAATAACTCATGAGAATAAGAACTTAGGAAACCTTCTTTTTAACAAAAGTCTACAGGATTATATTTGAATTTTGCCCAGACAGTCAACTCACAATGTCATTAGTACACATTAAAGAGCATACCTTTCCTAGATTTCATAATGCAATTTAAAATACTTATTTAATGATGAAAAAATTTTAAGAATATATTTATATTTGATTGATATTAATGATAAATAAAACATTATCCCCAACAGTTAAAATGTTGTGTAGATATTAAAAGTAATTAATTCAACACGGAATTTTTTTCCATTGAAAGATTCAGTTTTTCCTTTAAAGCTGAAGGTATTGTGCTGAGATTCTGAAACTCTTCAGCTCAGTCTGGAATTATTTTTTTCTAGAAAAAAATGTGGCTAGGAGAGGATTTTCTTGCTATATTAGGACCTCCCAAGTTTCTTTCGGATCTGTAATTTTAAAAGGTTGTCATTACTTTGCTTTCTCTTGCATCCTCAATGAGTGTGTGTGTGTGTGTGTGTGTGTGTTTGTGTGTATGAGAGAGAGACAGAAAGAGAGAGCGAGAGATGGGGAGGGGGAAGAGGGGAAAGAAGGACAAAAAAGGAAGGAAAAAAGGGAGAAAAGAAAGAAGCATAAAATAGGAAAGAAAGAAGGATAAGAGGAAGGAAAGAAAAAAGTGGTAATGTCAGAAGGAAGAAGAGAATAAAAGAGGAGAAAAATAATGTCTTGGAGAGGTCTATACACTTTGACGGATTGACATTGCTAGTTTTTTGGTACTAGCTTAGGAACAGTGTGATCCTGGCAGCAGTTTTAAGATAGCACATCTCAACTTTCAGAACAACATGATTTAAAGAAACTGTGTGACTCAGAGGATAGTTTTGGCATTGAGTTTGTGAGAAAAGGAGGCTTTGCTTTTGTATTGCTCTTCAAATATAAGAGAAAATTCTGTTTCTGCCAACATAGATAAAAAAGCTATCCAATTATTACAACGCCAGCTTTCTCTTTACAAATATCAAGTGTAATTAAAGCAAAGAGCTAAATATTATAGAGAAAATAAGATGGAAAATGTTGGCTGTTGGAAATTGGCTTGGTATGGGCTTTGTGGATGGATGGCATTTACTAAATTGTACCAACCCTGCTTTACGTTTTTAGACAGCATTAAAGGATGAATTGTTGATTTGCCTGTTCTTCAATATGTATCACCTGCTCGAATATTTTTCCCACCTGATAATTTTTCATCAGCCTCTTCTACAGCCAGGCGTATTTTGGCTGTGAATAGTTATAGACGAAAAGTTTTCTGTCTTATATTATACATGTGTGTGCCTCTGTCTGTGTGTGTATGTGTGTAAACATTATTTCTTATAGGCCTATTCTATACTTTTCTGACCTTTACCTAAAGGACTGTGGCTAATCTGTGTGTGTGTGTGTTTTACTGGCATTTTGCTATTACTTAAATTTCTCTGTTTTCCTTTAATGCCTACCTAAATATTTTCTCATCTTACCCTTAAGCAAAATGTCAAATTCTTGGCAGACAAAACATTGCATTTTCTTGAATAAAAGGAAGGCAATATCCATTTCAGCATTTTGTCTATCTATTTAACTAGCACTGTGCATCTTTTAGGCCCTCTGTAAATACTGAGCATCCACCTGAAATATCACGTTAGCCAACAACAGCAGAGACTGTGTGTCTGTGTGTGTGTGTGTGTGTGTGTGAGTGTATATGCTTATTAGCAGTTGTGATTATGTTTTCTTTTCTTACCGTCTTCTAGATGGTGCCTCTACTTTTTTATACTTCTAAGTACCTAATAAAAAAGTGGAATTAGAGAGGAATTTGAAGATGCTACACTGTTGGCTTGAGGATGGAGGAAAGGACCCCCAGCCAAGGGATGAGGAGGCCTCTAGAAGCTGGACAAGGCCAAGAAACAGATTATTCTCAGAATCTCCTGAGGGAATGCAACCCTGTGGACCCATTTTAGATTCTGAGCTCCAGAACGCTCATACGTTTGTGTTGCTTTAAGCCATCAAGTTTGCTGTAATTTGTTAGAACAGCGATAGGAAACACAGCCCTCTCTGACCTCTGCTTCTTTGCTTACATCTCTCTCTGACTCTGGCACTCCTGCCTCCCTCTTACAAGGATCTTCAGGACTACGTGGCTGCCCTGAATCTCAGGTCATCCAGGATCATTCTCTATCTGAAGATCCTTAACTCAATCCCATCTGCAAAGTCCCTTTTGCCATGTAAGATACCATGTTCACAGGTTCCAGGGACTAGGACATGAGTGTTTTGGGGGACATTGGTCTGCCTACCACAGACACCTCCCAGGTTGTAAAACACATCAGCAGCAGATTCTCAAGCTTGGCTCTAGGAGCAGCACTAGAGCAAGAGGAGGTCGCCACTGGTCTGAGGGACCCCAGGCCTGCCCACGGCTGCTGCAGAGCTCTGTACCTCAGCAGGTGTCCATGCTTGGAAGGGAGTTTGACCACCTGCTCTATGAGACATGGTGCTCCAGATCACTGTGTAGGCTTCTCAGTTGTCTGCAAGAACCTACTAATGGATAGAGTTTTCTCTGGACAAAGTTTTAAATTTCATATTTCCTGAAATCTTTGAGGCTTATTTTGCTGCTACTTCTTTCTGGCGAATGACAAAAAGAATGGTTTCTACTTAATAAACAGGAACTGAAGAAATTAAAAAAGAGCTGTGGTATGTGTGACACGATCCCTATTCTTGCAAGGCATTTATATATCTAGCAATATCCTGAGTTATTCGGGCTTGGGGAGATGCTTGGAGTGCTGTACAGTGAATGTCAATGATATCTGGTGATGGAATCATTTAAGGCTTCCTTCTTTGTGTTTTTCTTTTTGACTATATTTTAGAACAAGCATGTATCTTTTTATAGAAACAATAAAATTATTATTTAAAAAATGGAATTATGCAATCACTGAAAATTGTGTAAAACTACATATATGTACTGAAATGAAAATTGTCTAAGTTACATAGATTGAATTAAAAAGAAAAAATGTCATGGACAGTATATGCAGTACAGTAGTCCCCCCTTATCCAAGGAGGATACATTCCAAGACCCCCTGTGGGTACCTAAAACTGTGGATAGTACCAACCCTATATATATTATGTTTTATGATCTGATAAGTGAGACCATCACATATATAGTCTATCAATTACCAAAATATTGTTATGGGGTGCATGACTCTACTTCCTCTTCCTCCATTTTTTATTACTCTGTGGTCATAAAATCAGATAAATCATGAATGATTCAACTAGATGTTATTTTACATCTATAGGAATTATGTTGTTTTATCAGACAAAAAGGAATTGAGAATAAAATAGTAATGATAATTTATTAGAAAAACATGCTATTTTTACAGTTTTTTAAGTAAATATAATAATTAAATTTGAACTTAATTTTTCAAGGTAATTTTATATAAATTTACATAACTAGAATTAAATATTTGCCTGTGTCTGAATATTAATACATAAGTCATAATATTTCTACAGTAGATGCTTAAGACATTATTTCCATTAGATGGGAATAAAAAGATGAATATGATTATTTTTAAAATGTAATAATACTAGGATGAAACCAAGTAATAACAACATATAATTATATTGATAGGGCTTACAGAGGTAGCAATAGATAGTTTATTTACAATTTGGTGAATAAGAACAAAATGAGGTTTTGGAAAATTGTCTTGGCCAACAATTTTTTGTTCACATGCTTTAAAATTTATTGTGTAAAACTAGCCATATTTGATTTCTCAAAAGTGTCTTTAAAATTTATTTATGCTAAATGCTTCTATTATTGAGTCTTCTTCTATTTGCTCTCATAACCTCCCATGCTTCTCAAAAAGCATCCACAAAATAAACCCCCAAGAGAGTTGAGAGGCAGTATCCCTTGTCTGGACTCATTTTCATATAGGAAATCGTAACCAACTCATTGTTTTCTGTTTCAGAATTTCTTACAAAGATACATTCATTGTGTAAATTGTTGCTTCGTGATTTTTGAACCTGAGACAAAAAGCAACTTTCAATTCTTGATTATAGCTTCTCAAAATATACAGTATAATTAATGTTGAAAGAGCAATTATATTGTAAGTCCTTGTTTCACACCCAAACTTTCTCTTGCTTTTAACTTTTGGAATTTTTGTCACATTTTCAGAACAAAGGTGAACATTGTGGGAAACAGTGATAAATAAAGGGCAGATGTGTTACAATCATTTTAATGCATATGAGACTGTTTCAGTCACATTATATTTGTTTTCCACATCAAAAAAAAGTCTCAGTCTCACTCCTAACTTCTCAAGCATTCTCTGTTTATCTAAAAAGTTTCCCTTCGCCCAAACCTTCCCCTTTACCCCCCGTATCAGTGCATACAGCTTATTTCCTTATATGCACTGTCATACATTATTTGACTGCCTTCTTAGTCTACGTTCCTCCCCTTGGAAAATTAGCTTTGTTCCGACACACAATAGACATTCAAAATATATGCGTTGAATGACTAAATAAGTGAATAAATAAATTAATTACTCTATTTCAGACTTTAAAAAATTAGGGTAGATACAAAACAAATTAGGGTATTTGACAATGGTTTTCAAATAAAAAATGTATCAACCACAGACAGGCCAAATATTTTTCTCAATTTCTTTTGTTTCAAAAATATTTGGGGCAAAGGTTATTTTGAAATACCCTAAAAATTAAAGCATATTTTTCAGATTCCACCTTACATTTCCAACGTGGCAAATTACTTTCTAGTTGCTTTTTCCAGTGTTAAATGACATATATTTCTGTTTAATTATGGTCAGTTGTTGTGGTGGTTCTGAGGAAATAATTTGAATTGAAGCCACAGTTCAAACTGGATATTTGTTGTAAACATATTTTAACAAAATATTTGCCCTGACCAGTCACCCCTTGATAATTAAGTTCCTTCAGGGCTGGGACTTGGTCTGTTTTATTCATTGCTGTGTTTCAACTCCTACAACAGATCACATGGTAAGTTCTCAAAAACTGAATTAATACTTAATGATTAGATTAATACTTACAATGGAATGAGTGCTTACTGACTGAATTAATAGACAGCAGTTCCATGGGTGCCAGTGGAACAGTAATCAGGACAAGAAAGCCAGAACTGGGTAATATACTGAGATAGTTTTAAGAGAACAGACTCTAGACAGGCAATAGAAGAGTGGAAGTGTATATAATTGCCCAGGTCAGGAAGAATTGGGAGAGCAGAAACCTAGGTTGATAAGTAAGAAGTCAAAGTTTGACAGTTGTGGTCTGGACAGGTAAATGTCTGAATTCCAGGAGATAGAGAGGTCTGGTTTGGAACCAGCAACTAGAAGAAAATAATATAAACTTGACTGAAATACTCTGTTTTAGTGAACAGCCTTACACCTGTTATATGCCAAGGGCATGGGCAATTAAGTTGACAGATGTCTGTGGATAAAATAAGGGATCTGGTCAAGAACAAGTAAAAAAGTAATTCTTGAAGGTAGGTTTCAGCACAGTGACTGTATTTGGTAAAGATGACTCAATGATTGGCTGAAGCATATCGGGAAAGATAGAAATTATTGGGTTGTTTCTGACACTGATACACCTATACTAATGCTGCTTATGCTTTCTTGCATTCCTTGGTAGTCCCTTACAGTGAATAGTTGTAAACATAATCATAAAATCACTTAGAGGCCGGGCGTGGTGGCTCACGCCTGTGATCCCAGCACTTTGGGAGGCCGGGTGGCTCACAAGGTCAGGAGATCAAGACCATCCTGGCTAACATGGTGAAACCCTGCCTCTACTAAAAATACAAAAAATTAGCTGGGCATGGTGGCATGTGCCTGTAATCCCAGCTACTTGAGAGGCTGAGGCAGGAGAATGGCGTGAACCCGGGAGGTGGAGCTTGCAGTGAGTGGAGATCGTTCCACTGCACTCCAGCTTGAGCGACAGAGCGAGACTCCCTCTCAAAACAAAACAAAACAAAATCAGAATTGTTAAAAGACTCTCCGGTCAATAAAAGTGCATGTTAGAATGCCTAAGTACTGTTCTTATCTTTTTGAGTTTACTGGGAGAGGAGAGAGAGACAGGAAAGATGGCTTGTGCTGTGAGAAAAGTGGAGATCATAGAGAAGAGGGACTGATGGTTGCCCAGCTGAGGTGGACAGACTCAGCATCAAAAGAATGGTAGTTCTGTTAGAGTAGGTAGTTAGGCAGACATGAGCAGTGCAGGAGAGGCCACTCCTTCCCAACCAGGAATGTCAGGTCATCATCAGATGATGGTTAGGTGGTTGTTATACTATCTAAAATAATAACTGGTTGCAGTCAGCGCCAGGGAAAGTCCATCTCCCGATAGAAAACTTGTAATCAGCACTTCCCAATAAGATCTCAGAAGCTGGGCGAGTTGGCTCAAGCACGTGGAGTAAGAGGCAAAATGGCACAGTTTAACAGGTGTATGACCTTCCTCTAGAACACTCTACTGGTAAGGGTAAAACGCCTCAGGTGAGAATGCATACAACTTCAGAAAACACACTGTGCATGTAGCCCCTCCCAAGTGCTGGCAGGTCACTGCACGTGCAGACAGCCCATCCCGGGGGAGAACTGGGGGAGAAAAAACAAAAGACCTGGAAGCATGCCAGTGTATAAAACCCCATGTCAAAGGTCAAACCATGCACTTGGATCTCTCAAGTCACCCACTTGGCCCTCTTCCAAGTATATTTTGTTTTCTTTAGTTCCTGCTCTAAAATCGTTAATAAAATTTTACTCCTGCTCTAAAACTTTCTTCTGTCTCCCGCTCTGCCTTATGCCCCATTGGTCGAATTCTTTCTTATGAGGAGGCAAGAATTGAGGTTGCTGCAGATCCGTATGAATTTGCCACTGCTAACACTTCCCTGCTCAAATCCCCTCTGCCCACCCAAGAAATCACCTGCAGACAGGTTCTATCCATCTCCAAGGCTTCCAGAATCTTTCTACCTAAAGAAACTTTCTTGCCTAAGGAGTATGCTTAGCTTGGGCATTGAGCAGGTGGAAAATGCCAAGGAGTTCAGAATGAAGAGTGGGAGTTCATGGATAAACACCATGTTCTCCCTTCAGTGGGATAGTTCCGTGCCATGCCCCAGATTGTCACTCAGAAGGTACACTGCAGGATGGGGCCCCAGGTTCCCATGGGGACCACATCAACACACCCTTTATTGTCTTCCCTTCCTAGTCTTAGTCCTTCATTCTCTCATTGTGTTTCCTGGGATTGTATCCCAAACAAACTACTTGTATTCTAACTCTCATCCTAAACTCTGCCTTGGGGGAAACTAAAACTAAATAGTAACTAGTTAAGGGTAAATGAAAACAATGTTGAATTGTCTTCTAAACCCCATGCATATTCATAATATTTTCATAAGCTTCTTCTTTCATTGATGATGCACTATATCTGACTACCCTTCCAAATGTTGATACTGTGGGTAAGAGATTACCCGTTATAATCACGGTTACTGAAGAGTTTTCAATCCATAAATTTTATGTATGCCCAAGTTACAATGTTCAGTATTAAGGAATTGTGAATTAAATCAGGTTCAATTTAAACATGCAGAATTTAATTAATCTTTATATATATTTCTAGATAATAAATTGCTTGTAGGAGGTTAACATTTGCTTAAATTTTGTGTAATGCTGACTTAATATATAAATATGTAACAATTTGTGACTTTACAAATTCTAGCCATTGTGTAGTCATGCTTTAAAAATGGTTCCAAAGTCGACATTCACCTAAGTAGATTGTGAAAGTAGATAAGATGAATTGGAGAAACACCCCGAAATGTCAGAAAGCATCTCCAAATGCTTTTTGGAGATTTATCTCCAATAAATTTTTCATTTTTAATTTTTTCCATAATTTAAAAATAATTTCCCCTAAAATTAATACTACACAGATTTCTTACTTTGTATCCCTTTTAAAATATAACCATTTTGCAATCAGTCAATAATAAGGACAAAAGATTTAATTTGTGAAATGGGCAAACTGGAAGTCGTAATAAAAGTGAACAGTTTTCTTTTCCCCCAAGATAGTGGATCAGAGGCTTTGTTAGCTCACCTCACCCACTTGGAAATAGCAAAACAGGGTGTAATATTCACACTGGGAAATATTATCCAAGAAGGATCCAAGAAGAAACACCACAGGTCAAAATAAGTAAATAAATAAAAGTTGTTTGGATACTTTGACTACTTGGAGGTGTGGAGGGCAGCAGCCCATGCTGAGGATTGGGTGGAAAACTATGTTACCAGAGCAAGAGACGGGGAAAGACTGTCTTTATGCTTCCCACTGAGGAGCCAGGCAATCCTCACGGAGCTCCTGGACCCCACCAAGGACAAGAACTCACTTGGGGAGCGGTGAGAATTTGTGAGAATGAATGGCATTGGGAGGTGCTTTGTGCTTGCTCCAGACACGGTGTTCATAGAGGGAGACCATTCCTGATCCTAGCTCACAGGGACTGTGCAAAAATCTGCCAGTCAGTGGGCGTAGCGGTCACAAGCTGGATGAGGCTTTGAACTGGGATTTGCCATCTGATCTAGAATGAGGGAGGAGCCCTCATAGTCAGAACAGAAAGGAGAGTGTGGTGTAGGTTCTGCTGCCAGTACAGGAGTTGATTCACTGGACTGGACCAGGAGGGACGTGGCCTGGGAGCTGTGGCTTCTGTTCCAGGCAGGGAGTCTTGTGACCTGAGGCAATTTCACAATCTGAACACTGACTGCTTGAGACTTGGCTGGCAGTTCTGGCCTGCTGCCAGCAACAGGCCACCAGTGGGATACCTGCTGGGTTAAGGGTTTGGGAAGTAGGTGGCTCCCACTACTGCCTGCTGGGCTGTGGATCCTGGGCTGTCCCCTCCCGCCATGCAGGCCCTTTGGCCAGGTAGAGCCCCCCTTGCCCCTCCCTGGAACATTGCCCCAGTGGCCTGAGGGCTGCCCTCAACCTCTGTCAGTTAGTGACCTTGGGGAAGCCTGATCTTGGGCTTGCCCAGCCAAGCTGTGTTGGACTTTATTACTCCTACTACCTTGGTGGGCAAACACCAGACAGGAATCTCTGGGATTGACCTGAGATTCCATGACTCTGCCCATTGCCCAGGGATTTGAGTGCTTCTGGTTTACAGAGGCCAACCATAAATCCCACTGCCAACACCTCAGCTGCCTCAGTCCTGCAAGCAGCACCTACTGGCTGGGAGGTCAACCTGCACAGCCCATTACAACTTCTGATTGCAGTTGCACAGCAAGTGGGTTGGAGACTAACTTCTCACCACCTTAACTACCACTATCCCCTGTAACACCCCAGCTACTCAGGAGGCCCTGAGCCTGCTCACCCACCCAGTATATTACTACCACAGCTGGCATTTGAGAAAGCCACCACACTAAGGCTATTTATAACAAAGGAAATCTTACAGAGTCTGTGCCATTCCTCTGCCACCCCTGTCAGGGCTGGTGCTTGTGGAGACCCAGGGCAGCCCTGCCCAGTCTAGCTCTGCCCAACTTAGCCAATGCTCTGTCAAGCCTAGGCCACTAGGAATCCCACAGATTAGCTCACTGCCTGAAGCACAGGAGAGTTTCTCCTGGTAAACAAAGATTAAGCATAAACCATTCTGTTACTCCCATAGGAGGCTCTTACATGCTAGCACCGCCTATTGACTTGGAGGTCAAAATATACAACCCAATACAAAAATTGCTGACACAGGGAACAGTACTCCAGAAAGAAATAAGCATCTGAGACCTCTGCAGATGAGAAGAAACTAGTGTAACAGTTCTGGAAATATGAAAGGACAGGGTGTTATGATATTCTCAAAGGATCACACTAACTCTCCAGCAGTATAGCTTAACAAAAATGAAATCTTTGAAATACCAAATAAAGAATTCAAAACATTGATTTTAAAGAAGCTTAATGAGACCCATGAGAAAGTTTAAAACCAATACAAAGAAATCAGAAAATCAATCCAGGATATGAGCAAGAAATTTGCCAAAAAACATAGATATTTTAAAAATAGCTAGGCTTGGCATGATAGCTCATGCCTGTAATCCCAACACTTTGGGAGGCTGAGACAGAAGACTCGCCTGAGGCCAGGAGTAGGAGATCAACCTAGGCAACATAATGAGATTCTGGCTTTTCAAAAATGTTAACAAGTATCCAGGCATGATGGTGTGCCTCTAGTCCCAGCTTCTTGGGAGGTTGAGGCAATTCTATCCCTTGAGCCTAGGAGACTGAGGCTGTAGTGAGCTATCATTGCATTACTGCACTCCAGATACTGAACTCAACAGAATGAGACCCTGTCTCTTAAAAAAAATTAGAACATTGATAAATAAAGAATTTATTGAAGGAATTACAAATACAGTTGAAAGCTTCAAAAATAAACTACACCAAGCAGAAGAAAGAATCTAAGAACTTGAACAAGGTCTTTGGAATTAATTCAACTGGACATACAGAAAAAAAAAAAGAATTTTAAAAAACAAGCAAAGTCTTCTAGAACCATGGGACTACTTTAAACATCCAAACCCACAAATTATAGGTATTCCTGAGGGAGAAGAGAAAGAAATAGTCTGGGACACCTATTTGAGGAAATAAATGAGGAAAACTTCCATAGTTTAGCAATAGATTTACACACAAACACAAGAGGCTCAGAGACTCCAGGGAAATATATTGCAAGAAGGACCTCACCATGTTATATAGTCTTCAGATTGTCCAAGGTCCATCTGAAAGAAAAATATCCTAAAATCAGCAAGAGAAAAGCATGCAGTCATCTATAAAGAAAACTTCATCAGACACAGCACACTTCTTAGCAGAAACCTTACAATAAATCAGATTTGTATTCTATTCTATTTTCAAGGTGCTTAAAGGAAAAAAAAGGTCAACCTCAAATTTTGTAATTTGCCAGAATAAGCTTCATAAATGAAGGAGAAACAAAGTCTTTCCCAGACAAACAAATGCTGAGGAAATTCATTACCACTAGATTGGTCCGACAATAAGTGCTTGAGAGAATTCTAAACATGGAAACAAAAGGTTGATACTCACCATGGTAAAAACACACGAAAGTGTAAAACTCATGGATCTTATAAAAACAATTACACAAATGAGATGGCAAAGCAACTAGGTAACATTGAGATTATGACAGGAACAAAACCTGACGTATCAATATTAATTTTAAATGTAAATGGATTAACTGCTCCACTTAAAAGATATAGATTAGTGGATGGAGAAAAAACCATAATATAATCATATGCTGATTAAAAGAAAGAAACCCACCTAACTGGCAAAACTCCTGTAGACTGAAGGATATTCCCCACAAGCAATAAAAAATGAGCGGGAGTAGCAAGAAGGATTCACAGCTGAATTATACCAGATATACAAGGAAAAACTGGTACAAATCCTATTGAAACTGTTCCAAAAAACTGAAGAGGAGGAAATCCTCCCTAACTCCTATGAAGCTAGTATCACCCTGGTACCAAAGCCAGGCAAGAACACACACACAAAAAAAGTTAAAGACCAATGTTCCTGATGAACATAGGTGCAAAAATCCTCAACAAAATACTAGCAAACCAAATCCAACACCACATCAAAAGATAATACACCACGATCGTGTGAGTTTTATTCCAGAGATGCAAGAATGTTTCAATGTATGCACATCAATAAATGTGATTCACCACATAAAGATAACTAAAAAACCATATGATAATCTCAATAGATGCAACCAAAGCATTTGACAAAATTCAGCATCCCTCCTGATGAAAACCCTCCACAAACTAGGCATAGAAGGAGCATATGTCAAAATAATAAAAGCCCTATATGACAAATGCACAGCCAGTATCATACTGAATGGAGAAAAGCTGAAAGCATTTCCTTAAGAACTGGAAGGAGACAAGGATATCCACTTTCACCACTCTTATTCAACATAGCACTGGAAGTCCTAGCGAGATCATTCAGGCAAGAGAAAGAAGTCAAAGACATGCAAATTGGAAAAAAGGAAGTCAAATTATGTCTGTTTGCTGACAATATTATCTTGTACCTAGAAAACTCGAAAGACTCCTCCAAAAGTCTCTAGATTTGATAAACGAATTCAGAAAAGTTTCAGGTTAAAAAACCAACATGCAAAAATTAGTATCACTTCTGTACAGCAATAATGATCAAACTGAGAACCAAATCAAGAAGTCAATCCCATATAAGATAGCTACAAATAAATAAAAAATAAAAAAATAAATAAATGAATAAATAAATCATCTAGGATACATTTAACCAATGAAGTGAAAGATCTCTGTAAGAAAAACTACAAAACACTGATGAAAGAAATTGTAGAAGACAGAAATAAATGGAAAAACATCCCATACTCATGGATTGGGAAAATCAATACTGTTAAAATTACCTAAAGCAATCTACAAATTCAAGGAAATTCCTATCAAAGTAACAAGATCAATTTTTAGGGAATTAGAAAAAGCAATTCTAAAATTCATATGGAACCAAAAATGAGCCCAAATATCCAGAGCAATTCTAAGCCACAAGAACAAAGCTGGAAGCATCACATTACCTGACTTAAAATATAGTAGCCAAAACAGCATGGTACTAAAACAAAAACAGACACATAGACCAATGGAATAGAATAGAGAACCCAGAAATAAAGTCAAATACCTACAGGCAACTGATTGTTGACAAAGTTGACAAAAACATACAATGAGGAAAGGACACTCTATTCAATAAGTAGTAGTGTGAAAATTGGATAACCATACACAGAAGAATTAAACTGGACTCATATCTCTCACCAGATACAAAAATTAACTTCAGGTGGATTAATAATTTAAATGTAAGACCTGAAATAAATATTCTAGAAGAAAAGATAGGGAAAACTCTTCTGGACATTGATCTAGGAAAAAAATTCATGACTGAAGCTTCAAAAGCAAAGGCAATAAAACCAAAAATAGACAAATGGACTTCATTAAGCTAAAAAGCTTCTGCACAGCAAAAGACATAATCAACAGAGTGAAAAATGGACAATCTACTGAGTGAGAGAAAATATTTCTAAACTGCATGTGACAAAGAATTAATATCCTGGCTGGGAGTGTTGGCTCACACCTGTAATCCCAGCACTTTGGGAGGCCAAGGCAGGCAGATCGCTTGAGGCCAGGAGTTCGAGACCAGCCTGGCCAACATGCAACATGATGAAACCGTGTCTCTACTAAAAATACAAAAGTTTGCCAGGCATGGTGGTGCACACCTCTAATCCCAGCTACTCAGAGGAGGCTGAGGCATGACAATCGCTTGAACCTGGTGGCAGGGGTTGCAGTGAGCTGAGAGCATGCCACTGCACTCCAGCCTGGGTGACAGAACGAGACTCCATCTCAAAAAATAATAATAATAAAAATAATTAATATCTGGAATTTACAAGGACTCACACAATTCAACAGAAAAAAATAGCATCATTAAAAGTGGGAAAAAGTCATGAACAGACATTTTTCAAAAGAAGACATATGAAAGTCCAACAATCACAAAAAATGTCACCATCACTATCATCAAAGAAATGTACATTAAATCACAATGAGATACCACCTTACATGAGTCAGAATGGTTATAGTTAAAAAGTCAAAATTAACAGAGATGTTGGTGAGGATGAGGAGAAAAGGGAATTCTATACTGTTGATGGGACTGTAAATTAGTACAACTCCTATATAAAACTGTATGGAGATTTCTCAAATAACTAAAAATAAACTACAATTTGACCCATCAATCCTAATACTGGGTATCTACTTCCCTCAAAAAGGAAATTTTTATATTAAAAATATACCTGCACTCATATGTTTACTACAACACTATTCACAATAGCAAAGATATGGAATCAACCTATGCGTCTATCAATGGAGGACTGGATAAAGAAAACGTGGTGTATATACAGCATGGAATATTACTTAGCCATAAGAAAGAATGACATCATGTCTTTTGCAGCAACATGGATGGAACTGGGCATCATTATCTTAAGTGAAATAACTCAGAAACAGTCAAATACTGCATGGCATGGTCTCACATATAAGTGAGAGCTAAATAATGTGTACACATGGAAACAAAGAGTGGAATATTAGCATTAAAGATTTGGAAAGGCAGGAGCCACGGGAGAGGGATTAGAGTTGAGAGATTACCTAACTTGTATAATGTACAGTATTTGGGTTATGGTTACATTAAAAGTGCAGACTTCACCATTGTTGCGGGAAGTCAGGGACCCTGAATGGAGGGACCAGCTGGAGCCGTGGCAGAGGAACATAAATTGTGAAGATTTAATGGACATTTATCAGTTCCCAAAATTAATACTTTCATAATTTCTTATGCCTGTCTTTACTTCAATCTCTGAATATAAATTGTGAAGATTTCATGGACATTTATCAGTTCCTAAATAATACTCTTATAATTTCTTATGCCTGTCTTCACTTTAATCTCTTAATCCTGTTATCTTCGTAAGCTGAGAATGTACGTCACCTAAGGACCACTATTGTACAAATTGATTGTAGAACATGTGTGTTTGAACAATATGAAATCTGATTGTAAAACATGGGTGTTTGAACAATATGAAATCAGTGCACCTTGAAAACGAACAGAGTAACAGTGATTTTAGGGAACAAGGGAAGACAACCAAAGGTCTGACTGCCTGTGGGGTCGGGAAGAATACAGCCATATTTTTCTTCTCACAGAGTGCCTATAAATGGACATGCAAGTAGGAGAGATATTGCTGAATTCTTTTCCCAGCAAGGAATATTAATAATTAATATCCCGGGGAAGGAATGCATTCCTGGGGGGAGGTGTATAAACGGCCGCTCTGGGAGTGTCTGTCTTATGCAGATGAGATAAGGACTGAAATACGCCTTGGACTCCTGCAGTACCCTCAGGCTTATTAGGGTGGGGAAAAATATCCTGCCCTGGTAAATTCGAGGTCAGACCTGTTCTCTGCTATTGAACCATGTTTTCTGTTGTTAAAGATGTTTATCAAAACAATATGTGCACAGCTGAACATAGACCCTTATCAGTAATTCTAGTTTTGCCCTTTGCCTTGTGATCTTTATTGCCCTTTAAAGCATGTGATCTTTGTGACCTAATCCCTGTTCGTACACCCCCTCCCCTTTTAAAGTCCTTAATAAAAACCTGCTGGTTTTGTGGCTCAAGTGGACATCACAGACCTACTGATATGTGATGTCACTCCAGGAGGCCCAGCTGTAAAATTCCTCTCTTTGTACTCTTTCTCTTTATTTCTCAGACCAGCTGACACCTAGGGAAAATAGAACATATGTTGAAATATTGAGGGCTGGTTCCCCCAATAACCATTACGTATACCCATATACCCGTGTAACAAACCATTAACCATTATTATACTCATGTAACAAACTTGCACATGTACCCCCTAAAAAAAAGAGTAAACAAATTTCCTGAATCTTTGAAATGAGTTGTTGTAGATAGTAATTTGTAAGCTTTTCAGTTCAGTTCACTTTCAATTGAAAAAAGGAGTAGTTTTAGTTTTTGATTGTTGGGGGCTGGGGTAAAGCCCATTGTCAATTTAGTAACACATTTAAAAATATTTAAAAATTTTTTGCAAGACATTTATTTCTTTAGTGCCTAGACAATGGTTTTTTTTTTTTTTTTATAGCACTTGGCAATAACTTTCAATGGTCTATGCTACACAATTTGGGTAATGTTACTCCATTCCAGTGGTTCTAAAACAACATATCAGAATTGCTTGAGAATTTAAGAAGCACTGAGTCTTTGCTCTACCCTAGATATGCTGAGATTAAAGTAAGTCTCTGCTTGTAGAGCCCAAATGTGTGTATGTTATCCATTTTAGGTTAATCAGCATGTATAGCACTGGTATACAGGCTGGCAATTTGTGCCTACTAGGGAATGTTTTAGGGTTTGTTAATACATAAGTACTCTCTGTCTTTATTTTGTTTTTTCCACATGCTGGCCCCCATTATTATTCACTTACAAATTTTAAAATTTCCATTGAGATTTCTTCTTTGACATAAGGATCTTTTTTGGAAGGGTGTTTCTTTATTTCTAAATATTTGGTGATTTTCTAGTAAAAATACAATTTCTAGTGTATGCATATATATATATGAATTTTTAAGACTATATTGTTTGTATCATCTTTAATCTGATGTTTGAGTATTTCTTTCAGCAGAGTAACAATGTGTAGAAAACTGAAAAAGGAACTCAATGTAAGTGTGTTGGCAAGAAAAGCATGATGGAATTGACTTAACTCAGGGTTCTAATCTGTAAATTCCTGAGGCCTTATTGGCAACCATATATATGCTAGAGGAGAGGAGTCTTTAGAAAAAATAAGTTCCCATGTGAGAAATGGTATATTGAGAGTCTGAATAATCTTGAGCATTTATTAAAGATATCTTAATTTCTCCATGAGAAAAATAATATATCACAATCAAATATTCTGTCTTTGAAATGAAGTCATAGTTCAAAATACAGTAAACTAATATATGGCATGATTTTAGTCACTTAGAGAAATGCAAGAACAGGACATTTATTTATCATTGTTGCTAGGAGAATTCTCCTTCAATATCAGGCCAAGAAGACTGATATTTCATACATAGAGAACAAAAGACAATGTGTACAAGCCATGAGGCCTTATAGTAAACAAAAATTATATTAGATCTAGTTTATTGGTTTTAGAATTTTATTAACCTATAGCCAAAGCTTGATGAAAGTCCATCATGGTTTAAAATTTAATGTAAATACAAACAACCTTGATAATTTAAAAGTCAAAAGTAAAAGTATAACTTACAGAAAGCAGGAACTATGGTGAAATGTGGGGAAGAAGGATTGAAGTAGTACATTCTCATTTGACATGGTAAGCAGTCAAACAACAATGGAATTTTTAAAAATTCTAAATTCATTATTAAATTTACCAAGTTAACTAAATTAAAAAAACTAAAGATAATATTTCTTCTATCAAATATTTTTAGGACAAGAGGAAGAAGAGTGAGAATATTATTAGTGTGTTCAATTCTTATATTTCATATAAGGAATTCAGTAAATAGTACATGATATTAATAAAATAAGACAACAGCTTAAGCATATCATTTAAAGTCACAAGGTAGCCATATGAGGAATTAAAAACAAAAACAATTAGAAAGGTTTTCTCTGCAAGGTGGAATTTGAGGATTAAGAGTAGGAAATAAAGCAGGAGAAATCTGCTTTTCCATATAAGCTCTGATTATTTGTGCAGATGTTACTTTAATAACAATTTAAAGACATTTATTAAAATATCATCTGAAGACATCACATCTTTCTGATGTGATCACTTAAAAAAAAAGTTAAAAACTTTTCATTTTGAAAGCATATTTAAACCAAAAGGATTTTGGAATTGAAGCAAAGAAAAGACTAAGGAAAGACAAGATTCTTTGAATCTCTGAGAGGGAATATGGGAAATGAGAATAGAAATTCATTGTAAAGGGTAACAGACTGCTTATGGGGAAAAGAATAAGCTAAGTAGATAAATAAATAAATAAAATAAATATTTAATTTCTTCTAAATTCTTTAGCGTGTAAGACTTTTTTGGCATGAAATTTAGTATAGAATTGAGGTTACAAAGTACCATTGGTTGTATTTTGAATGTGCATAGAATTTTATTATGAAAACCATTTGTTTTTCTTAACATTTCTCCTTTCATTCACCATATACTCAGTTTAATCAAATTGTTCTCTTTTTTTCTGAGTCGGGGTTTCACTCTGTCACCCAGGCTGGAGTGCAGTGGTACTATCTCAGCTCACTGCAACGTCTGCCTCCCAGGCTCAAGTGGTCCTTCCAGCTCAGCCTCCTGAGTAGCTAGGACCACAGGCATGTGCCACCACACCTGGCTAATTTTTTGTATTTTTAGTAGAGACGGGGTTTTTCCATGTTTCCCAGTCTGGTCTCGAATTCCTGAGCTCGAGCGACCTGCCCTTCTCGGCCTCCAAAGAGCTGGGATTACAGGTGTTAAGCACCGTGCCAGGCCTCAAATTGTTCTCTTTTTAAACTACATTATTCTCTGAACTTCCTGTCTGAAGTCCAGATTGCATTCCATTGCCAAAGGAATCTTGGTAAAATATTTCTTTTATCATAATGCTTTGTTCAGGAATTCAAAATAACTTTATACATATACATATATATATATAGAGAGAGAGAGAGAGAGAGGAGAGAGAGAGAGAGAGAGACAGAGAGAGCACTCAAAAGCATTGCTACATAATTATAACTTAATAAATTATACCGGGGAAATAATTAAGAAATGGTGTTGTGTTGAACAACCTGGATATATGGCTACCCTAATTTTCAATCTATGATTCTCTCTCTGTTTTTATTTCTGTGGTTATTTATCTCTGCATTATTTTGCAGAGAATCATATGTTAATTGGCCTGATTTAATAATTCCATAAGGTACACAGGTATATGTATTATAAATTATAACAATTTATAGTCCTGCAAGGACTGAACCTTTTTTCACTGAGTGATTTTTCTTCTAGCTTGGAATTCATTTTTTTTTATCTTTTCTCTCTCTCTTTTGAAATTCATGTTAATTTTCAAGAATAAGAAATCCTCCCTAAAGCTTCTGTAACTATTTGGTTCACACTTACTTCTCTTCTCAGAATTTAGTCTCTGCTACATCACATAGGACTTTATTACAGAAGTCTTACATTGCTTTCTCACTATTTTATAGAAGTGATTTCTGCTTTCTCAGGATCATAAACTCCTTGACAACAAAAGTTGTTAAATACTGTATCAGTCAGGGTTCTGGACAGAAACAGTCAGCCACTCATATTGCAAAATTTTAAGAGACTTTATTGAAGAGTCTTTTTGTAAAGGTGTGGGCAAGGAAGCCTAAGGGATGCTGCTGCATCCTAGGGCTAATAACAAAAGAGTTCAGTACCATATGCTAGGCCTGTTGGGACAGGTAGAGGAAGTTGTTCCCCAAACCCAGATGGAGAGTGTGGTCCAACAGGAGCTATGACTGGCAGAGGGACACAGTTACTTGGAGAGTGTGCAGAGTATAAGTCCTCTAATCTTATTATTCTCTCTACTTTTGTGATGCTATTTTTTTTCCTAGAAATTAGTTAGCTCCCACATGGATTGATCAAATGGCCAGTCCTATCTATCTGGTCTAACAAAGTTACTGCTATCTCCACAGTTCTCAAGTGACTCATCGGAAGTGGTGCTCAGCCATACTTGACCCTTCTTTTGCCAGAAGGAGTTTTATAATACTTTTCACATCACAAAGCAGAGTACAGGGTTCACAGAGGAAAATCCATAAATACATGTTGACAGATTGGTGCTCTGATATCAATTTTTTACTTCTAGTTTTGCTATTTTCGAACATTCATTGGAATTGTTACATTTTCTGCAAAAACAAAAGCATCTACATATTTTTTTAGATCTCCAAATTAATATTTTATTACTAGAAGTAAAAGGATGAACTCCATTTGAGAGTTATTTATTTTTTGCTTCTTCTCACTATTTGCTGGTCTATTTAGGAAAAAAATGCTTAGTATTAGCATATATATATAGTTTACAAATCACCTTAATATACATCATTTCATTGTATTTTCAGCCCTTGTCTTTGAGTTCACTATCAACCATTCTCTTTAGCCGTATTTCATATCATTTTCAAATTCTTTTTCTACCCTGGTTTGATTTCTGTTGATGATAAATATGAGACTAATGTCTTACAGATTTCACTCCTTCTTCAATTAGCTCCACAGATTTTTCTTGGCCTCCAGAAAGGTGTGGAAGCTTTTTGAAAGATGTATTTTTTTAATGCAGATTTCTACTCTGATACACTGGAAATACTATACTTCACATCCATTTACATTTATGCTGTTTGTAATAGTTAATTACTTTAATGTTGCAAAAATGAGTTAGCCTATAAGCCCACTTCTTGCTATATTGGATTTTGGTACAGTCATTTCTACTTACTGCTTGTATTTTTTTCTTTTTTCAAGAATATTTGTCCCTTTTTATATTGCCAATTATGGACTAATATTGCCTTTATTGTAACCTGATAAACATTTGTACTTTCAATATCCTCTGGTGCCAATAGAAAACAAACTCAGGCCTAGTCTCTATTATTAAATCCTTGTCATCCCCATTGCTCCACATCCTGCTTCTCATTTCTCTGTGATTCTCTCTTGCCTTCAATTCTGCTCATTTGTATGATTTGGTCCCACTCTTGAGTACTAATCAAATTGTTTTCCACCTATTGTTGGTATATTACATCTGATGATATTGAGTGCTAAATCTCCTTCCCATCTCAATATTCTACCTTCATTTTTTTCTTCTCATACAGATTATACCCCTTTGTAGTAACTTCCTGTTTAAGAAAGTGCTCCCTTCTGGTTTCAGCTTCTCCACTCAACAAATAACCTCTTCAATTTATATACTTTTAATTCATCCAGCTCTTTGTTGTGTCACTTTTTATTTAGACATTTTATAGTTGATACCTGTGAAAGTAAACTTCCTATATTCTTCTGATGTCAGCCACATTTTATAAAAAGTTTTAGCTCACAAAGAAGGTTAAGAAAAGCTACAAAGATTTATTCTCTCCTGCTCTTTGCATTCATGTGCATGAGGTTAGCATGCTGCTTTATACCAGCCTGAAGCAACAGACTTGATATAGCCTGACGCTTGGTTCATTTTAAATAGATATTCTACTTAATACCAAGGTTGAGAAACTCCTGCCAAGTCTAATAGGCTACATGCTTTCAGGTAAATAGAGCTCATAACTTTATAGCCCAGAACAGCAGGGGTTGAGTCAACTAAATTTTTTATTATAGTCATTTAGAAATTCATTTAAATATTGCTCATCGGCATCCATTGATCTCAACATTTTTCATATGGCCGAGAAGCTGGTATACCTGCAGCCCTAACATACTCAAATCTATCAGATTTGTTTATGCAAAATTTCCTGGTACAATGCGATGATTTCATTTTATGGTTTGTTTTAGGCTATGGCAGTACTGAAGTAAATTCTGCTTCAACTTAGACTGATGCATCTTGTTTAGTTCTAGTTACTTGGGGTTGATTGGTGTAATGAATTTCTCCCTTATTGATCCACAAGTTAATCTTTTCAAAGTCAATATGTTTATGTACATAATAATACAAATACTCATTTCTGTTGTTTCTGGCTCACTACATTCTTTCAGAAAGAAGTGCTTTTGCTGCTTAAAGAATGAAAATCATTGCTTACAAGTAGGAACATGGTAAATGTTCATCTGCTCTGAGTGAATTAAGTTAAGAATATTAAACTTGAGCTTAATCTGGTATATTTACATTCTATAACACAAATATAAATTTCGGGGTAAATCATGTCTTATGTTGCTTAAAAATGTTATATTTTCTGTGACTGTTCACGTGAAAGATTGTTAGAATTTTTACTGAGTTGTATGTATCTGACTATCTGGCATGTGTGTAATTAACATAACATGTCCACTCAGAAAGAATAGAAGCTTTAACCTCATAAACCCTCATGGTCCTTCATAAAGTTCAATGTTTCAAAGACGTACCTATTAAAGAACACATAGAAATAACTGTTGACCTTATAGATTTTATTGATTATAAATGATATTATTCAAAAATATAAAACATATGATTATTTTTTAGCCTCTGTGAATAACAGACCTTTAATTCCTTTCTAAGAGCACTGAGATTGGATTTAATCAAAAACAACACATTTAGGCCATTAAAGATTTCAAGACATTGGCTGTGTTGTAACATATTTGGTACTCTCTGTCCTTTTATTATGAGGCTTCTTGAAGATGGTAGGACATGCAAGATTTATGCCTATCCTCAAGGCCTGTGGCCCTCTTTACGGAGGTATGGAGACAAATGAGAATGTTTGCTTCAGTCTTATAAGGTCGATTATATTGTATTATAAATGCCTACTCTATGTCCATATATTCCAAGAAACTACACAATTTTCTAGAGGGGTTCCTGGAAAAGAATCATGTGTTTTTCTCTACCAGTTATTTCTGAACTTAATATGGTGCCTAGGACCTCATAGATACTCAGTAAATATTTCCTGAATGAAGGCTTGTTACCAAGTGCTTACTTTGAGGAGTGAGAAAAGTTTCAGTGAAGGATATATAGAGAGACATAATTGAACATAGTCTAGTTGTTGTGATGGTAAATATGTAAAAAGGGCACAAAGTTCTGAATGGTTAGTGCCAAATATATTCATCCTCTGAGGATCAGTGGGGAAGCTACTTGACTTTAGGCTGGAGAAGGATTCACCATGGAGGAGGAATGTGAGCAGACTGTTCAAGAACAGTTTGTATCCATCATTAGTCCAGTATTGCTTAACTGCAGAGACTCTATGTTTACTCATTTTTGTACTCCTATTGCCTACCACTTTGGCACAAAGTAGGTGTTTCACAAATCTCTGTCCAAAGCCTGTTAGGCTAAGATGGTAGGAAGTACTTTATAGGTCAAAGTATGAGTTGTACAGAGTTATAAAATTGCATGGCCTATTTCGGCAAGAAAGAGTGACTGAACCATCCTAACTACAAGCACAGGAAAGTAGGCTTGAAGTATAGATCATGGATATTGAATTCAGGTTCTAGTCATAGCTCTGTAAGCTCAGGGAAGGCACTTCACCTCTCTGAGTCTCAGATAATACATAAAATGGGAAATATCATTTCCATTTGTTGTGAGAATTAATTGAGATAATGTATGTGAAAATTCCTAATAAAATGCCTAGAGTGGAAAGTTCTTGACAAAAGTGTTGTTGAAAATGCAAGATGGAAGTGGAAAAGGGATGTTGAAGCCAGATCATAGTCAACTCTAAGTTAAAGAGCTAGATGTATTTGTAAACTACCCTAAAACTCTCTTGAGAGCCACTCAAACAGAAATGGTCTTTATATCTTATAAGAAGAGAGCCCATAATATTCTTCTAGAAATTTGTTATGAGTAGGATTTTCTAGCCTTGGTACCATGCTTTTTTCCTTGGCTAGAGATAACCAGACATCCAAAAGTCTCTGGGCCAACAGAAGCTCGGCAGTTTGGTACTGGGACTCTGGAAGTCCCCACTGAAAATGAATTTGTTTGAGATAATGGTGATTTAGTCTTCAGCTTCTGGCATGTACAGTATCTTTCTAATTTCACTTGTGGAGTTCATCTGAATTGCATATAAAGGGATTTAAGACATGCTTTTTGATGAGGTCCTTGAGGTTGTATCATTTGGTTGTGTGTGAAAGCCACACCACTGAGAGATCAATGTGCTATTTTTCACCGGCTCCAGCAGTTGCTTTCCACCTGTCTTTACTTTTCTTTGTGCCATGACTTCACCTGTGCTTCCTTAAATTCCAGCTTCCTGTTGGATTTTTCCAATGGAAAGCAGTGTGAAATATGGACAGGTAGAGGAGGGAACGGTTTGAGTATTTATTTCATCTGTTTCTTCCCTGCTGGGCTAAGAATTGTCAGTAGCCAGGTTTTTCACTAAGACCACTGCTTCTTTGGTCAAACCCTCCATCAGGGTTCTGTTAATACGTCTCTCTCCTTGCCCTTTCAGGCCCAGAGGTGGTAATAGCTTCCTGTTCTTGAGAGTATTTGGGTCATTCATCCTGTATTATTGGTTTCCTAATCCTGCCCAAATCTTTGTAAATTGTCTTTTTGTCAACATTTATTCCATTTTTTTGAATTAGCCAACTATTTTTTGAGTCCTGCTATTGGATTCTGGCCAATACTTCTGGTAATTAATAAGTATTAATATTCATAAAATATTCCTTGAGTAGCATTGTTTAGTAAAGGTTTGTGCTCAGTCTAGCAAACCCATCATTAGAACTGTGAGAAAGGCTAAGCCCTTAACTGAAGTTTGCTATTATATTTGTATATACACAGTATTGTGTTTTGCATATATATTTTTCTTTTGCATATGTATTCCTGACAATTACGTATTAATACATTCTAAAAAGTACTAGCATTTAGGTCTTATTTACCCTAACTTTGAGGAGCATATTTGCAAATGTTAAAATAGTAACTGGAGGAAAGATGGAAATCAAAATTAATTACACATTGAAATAAACTAGATGCCAGGTTTGGCATGAACAAATGTTTGTTCCTGATAAAATGTAGATCTTTGTAGAGATGTTAGAAGATTTTGCTCTGTTATCAGCCAGTTTCACAGTTTAAAGTTTAGCCTCAAGTTTTGGGCTTTTTATTAAACTTTGTTCAAATGAAAATCTCTTTCCTTTCGGCTATTAGGTTTATGCTTGAAACATTACTGTATCTGTATATGTTTGCTTTATGTTTGATCTAGAAAACACGGTAAGAGATGCATCATTAGGATGTTAAAAATACATACATTAGTGAGTGAAAGATGGAATGAGGAGGCTCTTGGATATTTATATTTGTTGACAAAATCCACATGATGTGAATTTGTATTGTATTCATGATAAAGTCATCATTAGGCATGATTAGAATTTATGTGAAAGTGGGATAGATAGAAGAAATAAATAGTTGGTTTGAGCAAAGTGTTATCTTTTTTTTGAGGGAACATATTCCAATGCTTTTGTTTTGTTATTCTCATTTCAATAGGATGTATTCCTGAATGACAGATGATGATTTGACAAAGAAATTCTAGTCTTAAGCAGAATGATCTAGCACCACATTTTGAAGTCAATTGTATTTAATGTTCTATTTTTAAAGCATATATTATATTATTAAAAATGTAATAGTTTGTTTCTCCTGTGTTGTCTTGGTCCATGCTGACAACAAAAGGATAAATACAGTGCATACAGAGGTTCCTCTGGTAATACCATGAACATGACACATGTCATCCTATGATAAATTGGCTCTGTGTCTGTTCAATTTCAACTCTAAATCTCTGGAGGCAGAAGTGTTAGGAAGCAGGCATAATTCTGGTGAACAGAGGCCTCAGATGCACAAAATTAGTGTGCATGGAACAGATAACAGAGAAGGAGACCCACAGTGAGAGGAAGTTTGCACAGGTTTGTAGACTTCCTGGGGTTTAGGTAGTATTGGCAGATGTTAGGTGGGAAAAAAACATCTGTAAGCATGATAATGAGCGTTCCCAGAATCTGAAGTGACAACTGTATCCAGCACAAATGCTGTCTTGTTGTCCTATTTGCATACCAATTAAATTTTAAAATAAAGAAACAAATATTGGATTACTGAATTTGTTTGACAAATAATCTGTAGGGCTTACTCAGTACAATTGGGTCAGGCGTGTTGGCTGTTTGACAGATGTTGTATCTATGAACAATTTAAGCAAAATATGTATCCAGATTGTTACCACCCACAGTTTTATAAGTAGGAATCTGAAATGGGTTAGAGATGGTTTGATACCCTGAGGCAGCCACCATGGAATGCTTGTTCTCTGTGCTTTGCTAATGCATTCAAGAGGTAATATTTCATATTCAGTTTTCAAAGTAAAAAGTTTCTTCTTAAAAAAACCATTGTCTGTAAACTTAATATTGTATTTTATTATATTAATTTTTAAAGATTTGCATTACACATTACAAATGAAGAATCTGAATTTGGCTTTTTAAAAGGGATTAGTCCAATCTTTATAGTCATGAGAACCTGAGGGCATGATTGTGTGTAAGGAAATTTTCAGGACTCTTCTCTAGGAGCTTGAAGAGGTAGAAAACAAGTATATATATTCCCACTTTTAGGGCATTTTCAGGCATACTCCATGATTTTTGGAGATAGAAAGTACACATTATGTATAAAAACATGACTTTTGAAGGGAGAAATATATTGTCTACTGAATGTGACATGTTAAATAGAAAACTAAGATTCTAATATAGAGTTCAGTTCAATAAACCTAGAATATCTGCTAAGTGCCAGGCACTGTGTTAAGTCCTGGTGATACAAACATAAATAACACATAGTCCAGCATCTTAAAAATGTCATAGCCTTTGGAAAACAGACACAAACATAGGTTATTTCAATATCATTGATATGCACAAGCAGAAAAGTAACACACCATAAATCTTACTTCTAGGAGTTTACATGTAGAAATTCTTCTGGGAAATTGGGAATTCTGATTCATCTTTGTTTTACACAATGGGCATTTTTTCTGAAATGTGTGCAAATCAAACATGGAAACTGAATTATATTTTCCTTGATTAATGCTTCAGAGAGGCACATTTTATTGTCATTTGCATGTTCTTTTCATTTGGTTTATTTTCAATAGGTGTTGGATTTTCCTGTTAAAATCCTCTCTCTTACTACTAGTACTCCTGTAGTTAATCATTTTAAAACCTTAAACACAGTAGAAGTACTTGCTGTTTGAGGAACCCCTGAGGTGAATAATTATTTAAACTGAGAATTGCTTTGTTTGAGCAAAAGTTACATTTTCTTTTAACTATTTTGAAAAAAATAACTCAAAAATTTTTTCTCCAGATGTGTGTGTAACTATACTATATTCTGCTCTTGACCACAGAGCTAACTTAATTAGCAGGGTATTCGAAAGACAAGTTAGCTATGGTGAGTAATTTCTCATCATCATTCATTCATTAATTCAACCAACATTTAATGAGATGCTATCAAGTACTGTACTGTGGTTACTGAGCCATAGGAGGCTTTTTCTGCTCTCAAATAATTTATACTCTTGTGGCAGATGCCAACCAATGGGCAGATCATTAAGTACAGAATAAATGTCAAAATAGTAGTATACTCTAGGTGCTTTACCTGCTAAGATAACCTAAGAACAACAGAGGGACAGGGGTGTGAGGAGCACAGTGAGACAGGGGAATTCGAGATTTGGGTTGATCTTCATTCTAGATTAAAGGGTCATATGAAGGAGCAGCAGGAGATGAGGCTGGAAAGGGAGACATTACCGGGCCTTGTGTTCTATTGGTAAGCAGGGAAGATTGCTTTGTCTTAAAGGGATATGTGAGCCACTTCAGTATTTAAACAGTAGAATTACATCATCTCATTTGTGTCTTAGAGTGCTCTGACGCAGTTTATGTGTCTAGAATTGCTGGTACAAATAATCTAAGAAATGATAAAGCGAAGATAATTTGAAAAAAAAATCTTTATGCCTCTGTGCTTTCCAAATCAAACATTACCAAGTAGCATAAAGATTTTAACCACATTATTTTTATTTGGTAAATTAGTCTAGAAGTTCACAGAAGCTTATATACCAGAGTGATTATTTGTTTCCAGCTGGCCTCTCTAATCCACAAATGCTTCTACAGGGCCGAGTCACAAGAAATTTCAGCTCAGGTTGAGCGTGGCTGGCCCAGGCTTCCCTTGGCTGGCCTAGTCCCTGTCTGCCGACCCCTGCTGCTGTCTGTTCTCTGTGGAAAGGCTCCCAGAGGGCAGACACTTTTCTTGCTTCTTTTTGCAGCTGACATTGCTATTGCAGGAGCACCATGGATGGAGTCCCAAGTTCTTTCAACAAAGCAAAGACTTGCATGAGATGTGACAGGTCTATAGAACTACTTATCAGTGAGGGAGAGGCAAGGGGGTTGGCATTTCCAGGAATATGACAGAAAGAAAAGGAAGAATAAAAAGCTGCTATCACACCTGCCACAGAGGGCAATAAAAGATACGTGATATGGCAGGGTGGAAAGCTAGTGAGAGTTGAGTGCTTGTTGAACAAATGGTATATTTAGGGAAGCAAAAAGTGTGTTAGCTAGAAACAATTTTTTTTAGGTCACATTACTCCCATAATGAAGGAAGAGGGCCACACTAAATCTTATGCTTCTCACAGTGTAGTAGAAGATCTGAGAATTAAATGCCTCCAGCACCACTGTGTGTTTGATTTTAATTTTCCAGTCTGGAAACACAAAAGACCATGTATATAGATTATCTAAGAAGGAGCAGATTACTCTGGATGATTTTGGACATTTTCTGAACGCTGTAAATTAATATCCCATTTTAGATCTCTGCTGTATAGGATTACAGTAACAGTGGACCTCCCTCTGGAAAACCAGGAATTCAGGAGAGCCTGTACAGTTCAGTCTTTCACTGGCCACAGTGTCTCTTAAACCTGACTTGTCTATGTTGGAAGGAAAAGGAGAGACAGTTGACCAGCTTGAACTGCCACAGAACCGCCCAGATTTCTGACACTCAGGACCCCTGCCTGTTTAGTTAACAGAGGATTTTGGTGATATTCTGTTATTGGATACTCTTTCATTCAAACATTGGTTGCATATATGCTGAAGTTTTTAGCATGCGACTTCAACAAATTATACATTTCCTTTAAAAAAATACTTTAGCAAAACATGTTCACAATGAAAATGATTTTTTATTGCTAAGCTTGCATGAATATAAAACCACCACCTCAAGGGATCTATATTTCACTTCTCAGTTGCTGAAACACACATGATGTTCAAAGACAATTTCTCCTCTGATCAATGCATAGATTACAAGAGGGAAATTGAGGTGAGGGATCCAAAACAAAGATAAGAAGCCAATTCCAGTTAAAGGAAGTGGGACGAGTAGTTTATGTTCCCTACTTTGTTGATGGAAGGAAAAACTCCCCTGCAAATGGAATAGGTCTAATATAAACACACACATTGAATTAGCTGGAGGTAGATAAACAGAGAGAAATACCATGGAAGAGAAGTCCATCAGAAGGGTGTCATGTGAAGAATAAGTGAAGGTAGGGGCAGGCACGGTGGCTCACACCTATAATCCCAGCAGTTTGGGAGGTGGGTGGTTTGCTTGAGCCCAGGAGTTTGAGACCAGTCTGGGTAACATAGTGAAACCCCATCTCTACAAAAAATTATTTAAAAATTAACTGCATATGGTGGTGGGCATGTCTGTAGTGCCAACTTGGGAGGCTGAGGTGGGAGGATCACTTGAGTCTAGGAGGTCAGTGCTGCCATGAGTCCTGATCACTTCACTGCATTCTCCAGCGTGGGTGACAGAATAAGACCCTGTCTCAAAAAAAAAAAAAAAAAAAAAAAAAAAAAGAAAAGCGAGCCTAGACCTGTGATGTTTATTGCTCTTCTAAAGAATTTGATTGTGTGGTGGTGCTATGGACTGGACGTTGGTGTCCTTGCATCCTCCCAAATTCATGTGTTGAAGTCCTAACCCCCATATGATGGTATTTGGAAGTGAAACCTTTGGGAAGTAATTAAATTTAGATGCATTGACCAGAGGAGAAATTGCCTCTTTGAACATCTTGTGCATTTCAGCAACTGAGAAGTGAAATATATAGATCTCTTGAAGTGGTTGTATATTCATGTAAGCTTAGCAACAAAAATTCATTTACATTAAGAACATGTTTTGCCAAAGTGTTTTTAAAAATGAAATGTATAATTTGTTGAAGTTGTATGCGAAAAACCTCAGCATATTTGCAATCAATGTTTGGATGCAAAAGTATCCAATAACAGAAATGTCATCAAAATCCTTTGTTCATGAAGCAGGCAAGAGTCCCAAGAATGTCAGAGATCTGAGCAGCTCAATGGCAGTCCAGGCTGGACAACTGTCTCTTCCTTCTTAAGACCCAACATACGGAAGTGGTGGCCTAGGAAAGATTTTGTCAAGTGAAAGACTGAGCTGTACAAGGCCCTCCTGAATTCCTTCCCTCGTCAATATCTGGCATATCCTAATACAAGGTATTCCAGATTTAATTTCTGTTTCAAATGTTTTAAAGTTTTTACAGATGTACTTACATCTTTCCTATTGGCTACATCTACATATTAAAAATAGTTGATATTCATAATGCTGACAAGAACACATTGAAATGTTAATCAAAGTAATATTACATTTGTTCTATAATTTCTGAGGCAGTAAAGGGAAATTTTATAAACAATATGGGGTAAAATTCAAAGGCTGGTTTTACTTAAGGACATCTAGTTCAGCTAGAATTCTTCATATTTGACCTCTTTGGTGAGCTGTAGTTTTACTCTCTGGACTTACAGAGAGTGTAACCTTATGTTAGATGGACAGAGGGAATGATGGAGATTTATGTAAGGTACATGTGATAATGAAATATTTAAAATGCAAATGGAGGAAATCCTCTTCTCTGCACTTCGATGTATTGAATATGTTCAAGTCTACTTGGCACAGGGAAGCCAAGTAGGAAATTATGTGTTTAAGGATGGCAAACTATCCAGTCACCTGGAACATCATATCACTTACCTATGCAGAAGAGAAATTGAAAATGCCCCGAATAAAGGCAAGCAGAACAATAATGTGCCAACCCAACCCATCAAAGAAAGAAATGGAGAAAATGTGGGGTTGTCAAATTTTATATCAAGACAATAATGTTTCACAATATGCCTATACTTTTTTAAGTACAGAAAGAGATAATTCTAGCCGCCTGAAGAAATGAAAAAGCAAGCTGGAATGCAATGACAGTTTTATACTACAAAAATGGGATGCATGTCTTTGGAGTGGAATTAAGCAACTGAACAGTTAGGATCAGCTTTATTAATTATGACCAGTTAATCAGATGAGCCTTTTGGTGAAAATTATTGAAATTTGAAATCTTCTAAGAATAGAAACTTCCATTTTTTCTCAAAGAAGCTTTCTTATAGGCTCAAGAAGATTAAAAGATGACTTCTTATTAAGAAAGCAGAGTGGCTGGTCTTTCACAAGATGAGGATATGTGCCTTCAAGGGGAAGCTCCCCATCTCTGGCAGGTGGGATCCTCCATGAGAAGCACAAGTGTTGAGGCAATACTTGCCTGGTCATCTAGGCTCTCCAAGACTGACCAACCTGATCAGCATTAGCACCCTATGCTTCCCAACTTGTTTTGATTTTCTAGTTTATTACAACCTTACATAGCTGAATTCTACTTAAGCTTCCAAATAAAGTGTGTCTTAGGTTTATTTGATTTTGCTGGTATATTTCAGGTTTAATTTCTGGACTCTTGCCTTAACTACCTTAAAAATGTTCTCCTGCCAAATCTATCATTCTTCCTGTCAGCTGTCCTCCTAACAAGTTTGCATGTCCTGAAAACAATGCAAGATTTACACTTACTGCATGCAAAATTTTGATTGCATCTATAACATTCATATTTCATTGTATATTTTAAGTTCTGTTTATCAAAATTTATCAAATGAATTTTCATTTTCTTTAGGTATCACAAATAATAATATACTTAGAAGATATTAGATATACATGAATTCTGTGAAAAAAATGACTTCTGGAACAAACATTTATTGAATGAATTAACCACTACACATTAGGTACTATGAATTAGCTACTTTAAATTCAATAGTTTTAAAGCTTTAATAGCTTAATTTTCCTGCCATAAAGATGACTTAATTTTTACCTGATATGTTTTGTTTATCTTAAAGCTCAGTAACTATAGTAAAATGGGTATTTTATTTCTTCTTTTTCCTGACAGATTTTATTAATCTTTATTTTAAAACAGAACCAGATACACCTTGGTTGTTCACATTCTCTGGTTGCCATTTAGTCTCAAAGTAAACATTGGAAGCATATGACAAGCAATAGTTTAATGAAGCCATAGCACTTACAGAGTTACCTCAACTTACAGAGTTCTCTCTCAAATGGTGACAATATAAAATCTGTCATAAATACAGTGAAAGATGCAAGGTAGAACACATTTTAATACTGGTACAATAGCAGTAGCAGCTTTGCAAATGTTTATCTATGATTTCTATAGCATTTTTCTTCCACCTGGCCTCATTATGAGCAAAGAACTTATTTTTCTAATAGGCATTTTTACTGATTATTCTGGGTCAGTTTTTTACTGGGGTACAATGTACAGTTTCAATCTGTATATTCAAGTCATCTTTCATTTTTGAAATGATTTCCTGATTTATACATTTTAATCTTGTCTCATGATTTTAATTTCTCATTTTGGGGGTTACCAATATTCACAGAATGACAATATTTTTTATATATATATATATATATATATGCATAGCCTTGATCTTTTTTTAAAAGGCCAAGTTTATTGATTTATAATTCACCCATTTTAACAACATTGTTTAAGAGATTCCAACAGATTCTGTATAGTTACCACTCACAATCAAGATACAGAATATTATACACCACTCCAAAATTCCCACATGCTTCCTTATATCCACAGAAGTTTGCTTGCTTAAAACATTTTTTGCATTAGTAATCATGTTTTCTAATCAGCCCATTCTTTGAGGCCAGTAGAGTTAACTGCTGAATTACTAACTGCATAAAAGTCTTATTCTTCATATTCATGAAATAAATACAAATTAAACAGCAGTAAATACCACTTTTGTCTGCCTTGTGGAAAAATATGGAAATTATTACATTTGTTGTGAAAGTAGTGAGGTTGACAATGCTATATGTTGCTTGTGGAAATATATATTTATAAAATTCACGTGGAGAGTAATAGATCTCCACTTTTAAAATAGCCAATTTATTAAATTATTCTACTTTCAAAGAAAGTGTTGGAGATATGCATTGGCAATAGTGTATAAAGATATGCAGTTTATATACTGTTGAATATTCATTTTATAATAATTTTGAGTACCATAAAATACTATGACAAATATCTTTGTACATACTGGGCAAATTCCAGAAAGTTCTGTCTCTGCCACATTGTATTTTATAAAGTTTCTATAATCAACAGTGTTTCTTTTATAATGAAATTTAAAAAATGCAGTCAAATCTGTGGATGGGATATAATAAATAGAATATTCTGAGACCTCAATGCAAAATTTTGATGCCAAAAGTAATTTTTAAATGCAAGATTATTACAAAGTTTATGCCAAATTTTTAGATAGTTTTATAACAAACAAGACAGAAGGGAAAATTAAAGGTCTTATAATACCATTCATTTATAATAGGAACCATTTTTGGAGAAAGAATCTTGGGAAAGAAGATCAAGCTAATTACAATTTCTTTTCTTTTTTTTTTTTTTCTTCAAGTTTTATTTTAAGTTCACAGGTACATGTGCAAGATGCGCAGGCTTGTTACATAGGTAAACGTGTGCCATGGTGGTTTGCTGCAAAGACCATCCCATCACCTATGTATTAAGACTAGCTTCCATTAGCTATTCTTCCTGATGCTCTCTCTTTTTCTCCAACCCCTGACTTACAGGCCCCAGTATGTGTTATACCCCACTATGTGTCTATGTGTTCTCATCATTCAGCTCCAACTTGTAAGTGAGAATATGCAGTGTTTGGTTTTCTCTTCCTGCATTAGTTTGCTGAGCATAATGGCTTCCAACTCCATCTATGTCCCTGCAAAGGACATGATCTTGTTCCTTTTTTATGGCTGCATAGTATTCCATAGTGTATAAGTACCACATTTTCTTTATCTAGTTTACCATTGATAGGCATTTAGGTTGGTTCCAAGTCTTTGCTATTGTGAATAGTGCCACAATGAACATATGCATGTATGTATCTTTATAATACAATAATTTATATCCTTTTGGGTATATACCCAGTAATGACATTGCTGGGTCAAATGGTATTTCTGCCTCTAGATCTTTGAGGAATTGCTACACTGTCTTCCACATGGTTGAATTAATTTATATTCCAACCAACAGAGTAAAAGAGTTCATTTTTCTCCACAGCTTCGTCAGCATCTCTTTTCTTTTCTTTCTTTCTTTTTTTCTTTTTCTTCTTACTTAATAACTGCCATTCTGACTAAAGTGAGATGGTATCTAATTGTGGTTTTGATTTGCATTTATCTAATGATCAGCAGTGTTGAGCTTTTTTTCATGTTTGTTGGCCTCAAGTATGTCTTCTTTTGAGAAGTGTCTGTTCATGTCCTTTGCCCACTTTTTAATGGGGCTGTTTGCTTTTTCTTGTAAATTTAAGTTCCTTGTAGATTCTGATTATTAGACCTTTGTCAGATGGATAGATTGCAAAATGTTTCTCCCATTCTGTAGGTTATCTGTTCACTCTGATGATAGTTTCTTTTGTTGTGCAGAAGCTCTTTAGTTTAATTAGATCCCATTTGTCAATCTTTGCTTTTGTTGCAATTGCTTTTGGTGTTTTTGTCATTAAATCTTTGCCTGTGCCTATGTCCTAAATGCTATTGCCTGCATTTTCTTCTAGGATTTTTCTAGTTTGGGTTTTTATATTTGTTAATAAATTTTTTTTTGTTTTTTTTTTGAGACAGAGTCTCACTTTGTCACCCAGGCTGGAGTGCAGTGGCACGATCTCTGCTCACTGCAAGCTCCACCTCTTGGGTTCACACCATTCTCCTCCCTCAGCCTCCCGAGTAGCTGGGACTACAGGCGCCTGCCACCACACCTGGCTAATTTTTTTTTCTACTTTTTTAGTGGAGACGGGGTTTCACCATGTTAGCCAGGATGGTCTTGATCTCCTGACCTCGTGATCTGCCCGCCTCGGCCTCCCAAAGTGCTGGGATTACAGGCGTGAGCCACTGTGCCCGGCATGTCAATAAGTTTTTAATCCAACTTAATTTTTGTATATGAGGTAAGGAAGAGGTCCAGTTTCATTTTCTGCATATGGCTAGCCAGTTCTTTCAGCACCATTTATTAAATAGAGAATCTTTTCCCCATTGCTTGTTTTTGTCAGATTTGTTGAAGATCAGATGATTGTAGGTGTCAATCTTACTACCTCTGAGTTCTCTATTCTGTTCCATTGGTCTATGTGTCTGTTCTTGTACCAGTATCATGCCGTTTTGGTTACTGTAGCCTTGTAATATAGTTTGAAGTTGGGTAGTGTGATGCCTCCAGCTTTGTTCTTTTTGCTTAAGATTGTCTGGGCTGTTTGGATTCTTGTTTGTTTCCATACAAATTTTAAAATGGTTTTTTCCTAATTCTGGGAAGAATGTCAATGGTAGTTTAATGGAAATAGCATTGAATCTATAAATTACTTTGGGTACTATGGCCGTTTTCACAATATTGATTCTTCTTATCAATGAGCATGGAATGGTTTTTTTATTTGCTTATGTCATCTCTGATGTCCTTGAGCAGTGGTTTGTAGTTCTCCTTGAAAAGGTCCTTTGCTTCCTTTGTTAGCTATATTCCTAGGTATTTTATTCTTTTTGTAGTATTTGTGAATGGAGTTCATTCATGATTTGGCTCTTTGCTTGCCTGTTGTTGGTATATAGGAATGCAAGCAATTTTTGCACATTGATTTTGTATTTTGAGACTTTGCTGAAGTTGCTTATCAGCTTAAGATGCTTTTGGGCTGAGATGATGGGGTTTTCTAGATATAGGAACATGTCATCTGCAAACAAAGATAATTTGACTTCATCTCTTCCTATTTGAATACCTTTTATTTTTTTCTCTTGACTGATTACCTTGGCCAGAACTTTCAATACTATGTTGAATAGGATTGGTGAGAGAGGGCATCCTTGTCTTGTGCTGCTTTTCAGGAAAATGCTACCAGCTTTTGCCCATTCGGTATGATATTGGCTGTGGGTTTTTAATACATGACTTTTATTATTTTGAGGAATGTTCCTTCAGTACCTAGTTTATTGAGAGTTTTTAACATGAAGGGATGTTGAATTTTATCAGAGGCCTCTTCTACATCTTTTGAGATAATCATGTGGTTTTTGTCTCTAGTTCTGTTTTGTGGTGAATTATGTTTATTGATTTGCATATGTTGAACCAACCTTGCATCCGGGAGATGAAGCCAACTTGATTGTGGTGGAAAGCTTTTTGATGTGCTGCTGGATTCAATTTGCCAATATTTTATTGAGGATTTTTGCATTGATATTCATCAAATACATTGGCCTGAAGTTTTCTTTTTTTGTTGTATCTCTGCTAGGTTTTGGTATTGGGATGATGTTGGCCTCATAGAATAAGTTAGAGAGGAGTCCCTCCTTTTCAGTGTTTTGAAATAGTTTCAGTAGAAATGGGACCAGCTCTTCTTCATTCCTCTGGTAGAATTCAGCTGTGAATCTGTCTGGTCCTGGGCTTTTTTTGGTTGGTAGGCTACTTATTACTGGCTCAATTCCTGGTTCCATCTTGGGAGGGTGTATGCGCCCCGGAATTTATCTGTTTCTTCTATTTTCTCTAGTTTATGTGCATACAATTCTTTAATAATTTTTGTGGTGGACATTTTTATTCTTTGTTGGCTGATTTATCGATAATAACTCTCACAATTTAATTCACGCATATATAAACATAGGAGGCATATTTGATAAAACGCTTGGTTAGCATTGATTTACATAGACATCTGAATAAGTCAAAAATCTGTTATGATGGCAAGGGCACTGAGCTGAATCTCCTTGACACATGTGACCTGGTCATGCTGGAATTGTTTGAAATGTCTCTTCAGTTCCAGCCTAACTCTTCCCAGTGAAATTGTCTTTGTGACTTCTCAATTTTATCCTTCTGGATGTTTATATCTAATAACATAGATGCTTGTTTACTTACTTCAGTTAAAATTATTTCAAAATATTTCAAAAAAGCAAGTATTTATTTTGTTTCCAAGACAGATTATGGAGTAAATAACATTGGCTTTATTTCAATACATATATTATGTTCACAAAAAAATCCACCAATGTTACATACGAAATTGCCCTAATGTCTAAATTACAAATCCTTGAGAGTGGAGAATATATATTTTTTATTGTGATCATCCTTTGACTAGAATATAGAGAATCAATAAATATTGGTTATGAATGAATATCACACTTACATTGTAGAAAATTAACCTGATTAACAAGGGTGTCAAGAAAATCTTGTACCTTTAAATCTAACTTTCACACCATTTCAAGTCAACTTGCCATCATTAATAAACTCTTTTTCTTTGTCAACATTCTTGTTGATGCAGTAAACCTTGTTTGTTTCAAAGCCTCAATCAAGACTGACCTCCTTGATTAAATACTTTCTGAATTAGCTCGTCCTTTGGAATGAGTTTCTGCTATATTATCAAGCCTTGGATTAATGTTGTTTGGGAATGTTATTGTGATGTATGTTTGTTGTTCCAACTACACTATGGACCTTCAAAGACTGAGGCAGAAATAGAGACATTAGAGAAACTGGAAGAGCAATTTATTTCCTGAGGCATGCTCTCTAAAAGTAGCATTTGTTCAACCATTTTTTCCAAGTAGAGATGTTCAGCTTATAGTTATTAACACATTATGAAAAGAAACATTATAATGGTGAAACACTAAAAGACACCTTCAAGCCGTGCCTCTTTTTCTATGTTTTTGTTTCTCAGTGAGCAGACAGTACCAGCCATGGCCTGTCTGGATCTTTCCCTGAGTTTCTTCCCCAGATGTAAGAACTCTCCTGTTTCTTTCTGCCCCATTCAGAACATATAGTGAACACTTCTGTATTTCATAGGCAAGCATGTATTTATATGTTGTCATATTGTCATGAGATGGACAGAGATGGCATGTAAGATTTTCTGAGAATTATAATTTTGCTGTAAGACTTTAATAAAATCTCTGTTTTAAGGGTAAAACTTGAGGATTATGGCATAAATCCCAAATTAACAAAATGTTATTTAGGAAACTTCAACACATCGGGTGCACTGTCTATTTCTTTCTTTGGATCCCACTGGCTCCTATGAGCAAAAAATTATATATATAAATATATATATTTATAGTTATATAAATAAATTATATATTAAAGTTATTTGTATATAAATATATGTATATAAATATTTAATATATAAATATATATTATGTATATAAATATTTAATATATAAATATATATTATATATATAAATATTTAATATATATAGAGAGAGATAGACACTATATCGTCTTAAAGGTAACATATTTTTATTTTTAAGAATATTAAGGAAAGATTCAAGTTAACATTTCTTTTTGTAACCATTCTTCTTTTATTCCTATGATCTGGGTAAATTTGCCTAGTCTATTTTTCTTTACCCTAGATTTAAAAAATTTAAACAAATCAGGAAATAACGTTGTTTGCTATTCTTCTTGTAAAAGCAGCACTTATTAAAATTTCATTCAGTGTTTGATCCTTTACTCCCCCAAAGCTTAGATAATGTCCAAAAAATCTACTGCAAGTCAATAGGACTGTTTCCATACATGCTTCATTATCGCAGCTTTTGCTGCATCCTTGATTGAAGGTCATGCTCTACTAGATGCATGGCAACACCACCAGTCAACTTCACATCAGATCTGCTTCTTGAGGTTTGCAGAATAGCCCAAAAAAAGTCATTCAACTTCTGAGGAACCACACTGGAATTTTGGCTGGCCGATAGGATTGGTGTTTTTATGTCTTTGCTGTAATTTTGGTAGGTTATTTAAACCATGCCATTAGATGGGTTCCTGAAATAAACTAGTCTGGATGGAAATAAATACTGGGGAATATTCATTTTAAAAGAGATGAGCGTTTTGACTCTCTGAAGTCTTACTGTGGTAGAAAATAACTCTTTTCATGCCACCAGAGGCAAAATTGCTGATTAATGGAGAAATGCAGTTAGCTAGAAAAAAAATCTTTACTGACACTATAAAAAACAGTATTTTATGCTGTATCTCTGAACAATACAACAAACTTTTCTTTAAATCATCTGCTTTAGTCTGGCATCTTAAAATGGAGACGTAATTATTTTCACGATCGATTAGTTTTTTACAATTGCCATAAATGGTAAAAAGAAGAGTAAAAATAAATCCATAAAATTCCCTTCCCTGACAAATAGTTTATAAGTCATCACAAAAACTGCACCTCTTCATATCCTTCAAATTAATTGTTTTATTGATAAAATAAGAACTGTTTAAAAATGCTTAATCAATGCAAATATGGCATAATTATTGTGTCTGGGAAGCTTTTTGTTTTAATTAGAAAAAAAGAATATTTTTAAAATGCACTTAACCTATTCATTGTATCTTGGGATATTTGTGAAAAGAAGTGCACTGATCTAGAAAGTAGAAGGATGGTTACTAGAGGCTGAGAAGGGGGTGGGGGACAGGGAGTGGTGTGGATGGATTAAAAAAATAGTTGAAAGAATGAATAATACCTAGTATTTGATAGCACAACAGAGGGACTATTGTCAAAGTAATTTAATTGTACATTTTAAAATAACTAAAGATTGTAACTGGATTGCTTGTAACACAAGGGATAAATGCTTGAGGGATAGATGCTCCATTTTCCTTGATGTAATCTCTACACATTTCGTGCCTGTATCAAAATATCTCACATACCCTGTAAAAATATACACCTAATATGTACCCATAAAAATTAAAAATTAAAAAGTAGTGCACTGACAGTTTATAGAGGGAGGAAATTGCTTTGAAAAATATCAAGATACGTTTTAAAACAGTTTTCTTCTTGATATTATTTCTCCATTTTCTGTTGCCCATTTTTGTTGCCAAATTCTATATCTGCTCCCTATTAAGAGAATTTACTCACTTCTATAAGCATGTGGTAAATTGATATTGTAACACCCAGAAAGAAGCTCTAAGCTTTTTAGGGGTTTTACATGTGTGACGGAAGAATACCCCAAAACAAAGACTGCTTGAAGGGCCGGCTGCATAATTTGTAGGCCCACTGAAAAACAAAAATGGAGTCCATTAAAAAATTAAGAATTTCAAGATGGTAACAGGAGAGGATGAAATCAAGCATGGAGCCTTTCTAAGCGAGGGGTCATTTGTGATTGCACAGGTCAAGGCCTATGAGGTTGGCCCTGGCTGCTTCTGGGAGCCTCTTAACTATTCTCTTCCCTGTTTTTAAAATTATTTAAATGAGGATCATCTGTTCTTTTATTTGTCATAGACTTTGAGCAGCTCTTTTTCCCCTCTCTTTAATATTTTGGATCCTTATTTTTGCCTTTCTGTCAATTTTTGATTCATGCCCATGCTTTAAACTGCTCAGTGATATCTTTCTTGACAACTAGCTCCAAAACATCTTTCAATTTAATCACCTCCTTGATTTTCCTTCTCCTTCTCTTCCCTCCAATTCTAGCTTGCATGATCTGGTTCCAATATCCTGATTCATGCCCTTATCCAACACTCCTCATTGACCCAGGTTTGTTAAATGCTCTGTGGGCCCCTGGAATGAGTCAGTAACTCACATATCTTGAGACTAGATAGCGGTGTCTTGACCACTAGGATTCCATTACCTTTGTGTTCTTCTTCCTCTGCCCTCAGATTTTGGAAAGATCTAAAAACAAAATATGCGTTTGTTATTTTTGGATGTGGTTTATTTTTAGATTTATGATCTCATTTCTACCTTTGTGAACAGGACTAGACAATAACTTAAAAGAGACTAAGGCCCTCTTTCATCATTATTGGAAACTCTTAATAAAACCTTAAGCCTTTTACTTCCTTTTTTTTTTTTTTTTTTTAACTCCTGGGCCCCATCTGGATCCTTCTAACTCTGAAGATCAACAGATAACCTTCAAGAAGGAGGACAGCTTAACAGAAAGAAGAGGAAAAGGAAATTTTAAAAGGGTAACTTTGAAACTAGGGTACTTTTGAGAACAAATAGTTCAGCCTCTAGAGCACACGACCTAAACAAGCAAAGCCAAGGAACCAAAGAACATATGAAGTTTTTTTTTTTTTTAAATACAAATCCTTCTAACAGATATGTCTTATCCTCCTGACATTAGTGCAAGGAACTGAGCCAAGAGTAGGAATGAAGTTATCATATCTTCTCCTGGACTATCTGTTTCTAATAATAGTTCTACAGTTCTAAAGCAGCTTCTTAATTTCTCTTAATCACCTAGTAAGGTAACAGGGGAAGCAATAGTCACTTCTTATTATTGAGGAAACTGAGGCTCATGTGGCTTAGCTGATATTTCCAAGGTCACAAAGTAACGTAAAAATTTAATGAGAACTCAGAATTCTCAAATGCCTAATAAGGAGTCTTGTCATATCTTGTTGCTAGTATCAAGATATTTGTCACTGTTGTCACCGTTTTTGCCCATTTCCATGTTATTTCTAGGTTCACCATCACTTAAGTCTTCAACTTCCTTTACTGTTTTTCTTCTTTCCCTATTCATCATTCTTATGTATGACAATTCTTTAGTTTATGCCAGTGTAATTTTGTTGATAGACTGTTTTTTCAAGTATTTGAAGCTAGTTCTTTGATATGTATTATTTCAGTAATGAGGTAAGATAGCACGCTAAAAATTACTACAATTTTTAGCTTAACCAATAACTTGTAGTTTCCATATGTCACTGGGTGTCACTTATAATCTTTCAAAATTAGACTCAATAGTTATTTATCCTGAGCTATATTGTTAGTTTTAAATATCACCAGGCTTTTAGATGGAGATCTTAAGATTGTACAGTTGCTTAGTTACTGGCTTTTTTCATAGCTTCCCATTTAAGCCAATGACTAAATGAACAATTAGGACTTGGGTTGTGTGAGGAATGTGTTTTATTTGGCATGGACCCTAATGATCAGATAATGAACAGCTTCATTCCTATCAAGAGGATATTCTAAAGGATGGTTTCATTTCTTAATGCTGACCCTCACTCTGAGAAGCAGGCTGCTCTAATCATGATAGTTAATGACCAATAAGTGGCCATTTGTCACATTTTCATTCTTTATTCCAGGCCTCAGCCAACCTGTAACATAAAGGATTCAGACTATGATGAAATGCTTTAACAGGTAATGATGAGAGAGATGATGAGAATTTTTAGGGCAGAGTTCATTCTCCATATGTTCTCTGTAGTAATCACATTGAAAAATAGTAGTTTGGTTCGAGGCACTACACGGTTTGATTCACTGGACATTTATTGACTACCCTGTGTGTAACTCCTAACAGTAGAAAGAGAAATGAATATCAAAGCACAAATCTCTGCCTTTAAAAAGCTTATTCTGTAGTAGGAAGTCAGGTTCTTAATAAAAATTTAAATGAAATAGATTAAGACAAGTTTGATTACTAGACTTGTTCACAGAAAATTTTATAAATTCAGAGGAAATCTTAGGAGCCTCCAAAAATTACAAAGGTCTTTAAATGGTTTCTTATATACCCTTGGCTTGTATGTACTTGACATTGAATATAAACATAACCCAACATTTGAAAAGTTCACAGTTAAATTGTGGAAGTTCATTAACTACATGATTACAGCTGATTTGTTATGTTTAAACTTCCATAATCCATTTACAAGGTTTATCCATTTAAAATTTATAAATTAGCAGTTTTCTCTGCTTCTATTATTCAGGTCATTGCACCTTAGATCAGCTAAATGTTTAACTGTTCCCTCTAAAGAAAGCAAACAAAATTTAAATATCTAGCATAGGAAGGTTGAAATACAGAACGTAATCATCGGTGGTCTAAACAAGAGCTTCTATTATTATTAGACACTAATATTCTATAAATTATTCTATAAATGATATATAAATTAAATTACACATTATTAGAGAAAAACATTTTAAGAATGAAGTATTTTAAAATAAAATGTTATGATGTGACTTTCCATTTGGGTGGTATATGTCACATATTCTAGATCTATTCTCGTGAAATATCATTCAAACAAAGTTTAAAAAGAGAATAACTCTATTTCAATGCATTTGTTATTATAATACTATATGCCAAGGGAATTTCTAATGACCTAAGTGTTATATATTACAATTTCTGTTTAGAATTAAAACATTTACTGAAAAAAGAGTTTACAAGGTTTCATTAATTCAGTTGTAACATATATGGTGATGAGGATGGAAAGATGAAATAGAAATTAATGAAGCATAAATTAAAATCAAAATTACAGTGAAGAAACTTAAAACATCATTGGTCACCAAATATTAATCTTTTGCAAAGGATTTTGGTCATAAAAAGAGAGAAATAATAGTCTATAGCTTACAAAGACTTTTTGATTCTTTAAAGAAGTATTTATTTACTTAGTGTCTACTCTGTGTGTGAAACACTGTGAGAGATAAAATATCACCTCCAAGAAATATAAAATCCAGTAGCAGGACTCAAATGTCAACATAAATAATTGCAATGTTTGGTAGAACATAAAAGGTTCATAACTGACTTACAGAAAAAATCATATGAATGTTGAAAGGTGGGGAATATTATTCCCAACTGGTGAGGTGGGGAGTGTGTTGATTCAGCAAAGAGTCCACAGATCAAGTGGCATTATACTGGGATGGTGTCTTTTCAAGATGAAATAAGTCAAGTGTTGAGGAATGAAGAGCACAGCAAAAGTCCTGCTTGACAGAGGCACTGAGGAAGTGAAGAAGAACAGGAATTGAAAAGTTTTGGAAAACATGGGGATGCTTGTGTATGGGAAAGCGTTGAATGCTAGGTTAAAGGGCAGTCTCATTTAATTCTATTCAGCAAATATGTATCAAGCAATTTACTGCATGTGTTGTGCTAAAATCTGTGAATATAAAAACAATCAAGGCAACAATTTCTCAATCCTCAGGAATTCAGTTTGTCGATGTAGATGTCACAGAAGTCAGGAGTTGAATAAGCTAGGTGAATTATTGGATGCTTTTGGTCAGAGGAAATCTAGGTTATAATTTGGAAGCAATAATTTGAAGGAGATATGTAAAATCAAGTGGAATGGAAAAGACTCGGGCAATATACCCTCAAATGTCAGCATTCACAATTTTATTTTATTCAGTTATGAAAAGTACATCTCTTAAAAGAAGAAGAAACATACCAAATCATGTTTACAGGCTGGTGGGGAGAACAAATCTAAGTGGAGTGAGGCTTTTTTTTTTTCTTCAGGAATCTCAAGTTAATGTTATAGTTTCATTTAAGTGAAGGTAATTCTGACACAGAGTAGTCACTAGAAAGATTTATTTCTTTAATATGCACAACTGCATGCACTAATGAGGGCAGAGGCATGGCGCCAGATCCTGAAAACACCAGTGTTCCTGCCCTCTCAGGAGATTGTCTCAGCAGCTCAAGATCACAGCAAGAGAAAATAAGTGATACCAAGGATTTGGGTAAGAGGGGTGAGAGTGATGGAGGAGGGGGGAAAAGAGAGAGCTTATGCTAAAATTGAAGAATGAAATAAATCTATGTAAAATTAAAATTCATTCTTAACAGTTTCACAGTTAGGAAATATGACACACTTGAATGCCAAATGATTGCTCTAAAATTCTGCTGCTGAACTATTAAAATGATTTAACTTTTCTCCATATGGTAGGCAGAATTCTAGGATGTCCCGTAAGATTCCTGCCCCTGATAAACAAGCTTTGTTTAATCCCGTCTCCTTCAGGGTGGATCAAACCTGTCAATATGAGGATGTCTGTCTTGTGAGTAAATTACATTATGTGGCAAAATGGACTTTTTTCAGAGGTAATTTTGATTCCTCTAGTCAGCTGACTTTGAGCCAGTCAGAAGGGAGCTTATCCTGGGTGAGCCTGACCTAATCAGGTGAGCCTTTGAAAAAGGGTCCAGGAATAAGAAATGCCCTTTGCTATTGGCTTTGAGGAAGCAAGCCACAATGAGTTATACAGCTGCAAAGAAAGAATATTCCGGTAACCACATTAGCCTGCAGGAGAATCTGGGGCCTCAGACGGGATGCAGCTCTGGCTCACACTTTGAGCGCTGCCTTGTCAGATCCTGAGCAGTGCACCCTGATAAGCAGAGTTCAGACTTCTGACCTACCGAAACTGTGGGAAAATAAATGACTGTTTTAAGTTGCTAAGTTTGTGGTAAATTGTTATACTGCAATAAAAAACGTATGCACTCTTTCTTGAATAAATATTCTGAGGGCAGGAAGATAAAAATATACATGAAAATGCTTTTATTAAAAAATGAATGAAAATTCATTGATTAGTCAACCTAAAAGTGTTTAGGCTGGTAGACGTTATTTCCCTACAACTGACTCTTATTCTTAAGAGTTAGCTGTGGCTTAAGATTGAGCAGGCCATCAAATGAGGGCCTCAAATGGCCGTGGGCTACTGTGACAGAGAAGAAAAAAATGCCTCTTTTTATCTCACTTAATTATCATTGGAAAATTATCACTGATTTCCTGAAGAGAGGAAATGAACTATTTTGGGCAGACTTGGACTTGGATTTGATCACAAAATTTATCAGTTAACTGTCCTTTTTGAGGTATAACTCTATAACTTATGCTGTCCTTTTGTTTCTGTCTCTAAAGTATTTTCTTGGCATTGCACTGAAAAATGTGATGAAGAATGGAATCAAGCATTCATGTATCATATAGACAAAGAAATCATGGTCATTAGTTTGGGGCAAGTGTAATATTTGTGGAGAAATGAGTTCCATTTGCTTTCTCTCAACTTTCTTTCTTGATTCCTGAAATAATAAAAATTGATTTTTGAAAAGAATGAGGAAATGAACAGAAACACTGTAATCAGAATAAAGCTCCAGAGTTATGCTAAAAACCAACTTGGCAACCTTAGGAATCAGGGGAAAAGAAAGTTGTTTTTTATCAGTAAAACAGCATATGGAACAAGGGTATAAGAAGTGGTTCAACGTAACAGTAGAAAGGTTTATTTGTCTCAAAAACGTGTCATCAGGAGGATGTGTTTGAAAAGTTGTGTCCTTTATCCCTCGCTTCAGCAGGCTGGATGTGAAGACTAGTGCCTCATTTTATCTGTAAGGAGTGGAAAACAGAAAGGAGCAGAATCACAGAAAATCTGCATTAGGGGCTGGGAAGAGAGAGAAGGACTCAAATGAGGACGGCAGGGTAGTAAGAAGAAGGGAAAGAAACAAAGAGGGAGCAAGAAAGAAGAAATCTCCCAATGTCCTTCCTTAGTGACAGATTTTGTATCATTTACTGAAAAGTAAAGCTGAAGAACAGTTTGGCATTATTCTCTGGACTCTATTTGTATATTTGATCTTAAAATTTTAGAATTTTTGATAATGGACTATGTTTTTAATTCTTTCAAACATTAAGAGTTTAAACAGATGTAAAGGTATACCTTTCTTTTAATTAGTATTCTAACAGCCTCAAAAATGTGTAAGTCAACACATGGGATTTCAAGCATTCTTATTATTAAACTATAGAAAATTGTAGGTATACATATATCTATAGATATTAAAGTATACTGCAGCATTTTCTAATAAATTCTGATAAATAGTGGATATTTTATCATATTTAACAAGGTCATAAGAGTTCAGTAATCGTCCTCTTTACACTGATACTTATCTGTTTACTTGTGTTGCTATAATAGAATATCTGAGATTGGGTAGTTCAAAAACAGAAATTTATTTTTATTTCAATAGGTTTTTGGGGAATAGGTGGCATTTGGTTACATGGATAAGTTCTTTAGTGGTGATTTCTGAGGTTTTGTGGCACCCATCACCCGAGCAGTGTATACTGTACACAATTGTAGTCTTTTATCCCTTGTCACCCCCCACCTTTTCCCCCAGAGTCCCCAGAGTCCAATATATCATTCTTATCTCTTTACATCCTCATAGCTTACCTTCCACATATGAGTGAGAACATACAATTAAAAACAGAAATTTATTTCTCATGGTTCTGGAGGTTAGGAGCCCAAGATAAGGGTGCCAACAGTTTTGTTATCTGGGGAAGGCTGCTCTCTGTTCCAAGATGATGTCTTGAACACTGAGTCCTTTGGAGGGAAGGAAGGCTGTGTCCTTACATGGCAGAAGGTCAAAGGGCAAAAAGCCCTAACACTGAGGAGAACTTTTTTAAAAGCTTTTTAATTCCATTCATGAAAGAGGAGCCCTCATGATGTAAGTAATCACTTCTTGAAGACCACAGTTCTTAATATTTACATTGGCAGCATATAAAGTTTAGAGGGAATGTATTCAAACCATAGCAATGTCCCACACTCAAATCATCCTAAAATTTCAAGGCCTATCCTCTGAGTTCAATATCTGGTCCATTTATGGTAGACTACCCACCAGCACCATACAGGGGAAAGTGACACTAGACTTCTTTGGGACTATTAAAGCTGAAGTTACTTTCTCATTTTCTCATAGGAGGGAGTAGAAAAATTCCCACCCTATCCTCACAGCTGCCTAAGTGAATAACCACTCAATCAAAAATGGAATCTGGAGTAAAGAAGTTGTGAAACAAAGCAAACAGAAAGGCTTTGCACCAATCCCATGACCCAAAAGTGAGGGATTTTCTTCTTTCTCTTCTTCTGCAATGTTTCTTCTTGAATAATGTTTAGTTCAGTATTTTTCATCCTTATAGAAAACTAGTGTTCACAGGTAATTTTACTGGAATTATGGCAGGTTAGGGTGCAAAATATACACATATTATAGAGGTACACATTTTCATATTCATCAGCTTTACTCATTTTAAAGCTTTTGATTCTCTTCATTGCCCTTCCTGCTATAACTCAAAGTGGATCAGCTATGAACTTTGGGTCATTCTAAATTTTATTTATTATGCAGTTTTACCTCCTATTCTACCCAACCAAAAGCCAAAAGTATTTCTACCACATCACTTTGTCTTGAAGGTACAGAGTTCTTTCTCTTGGATATCTACTGTTTTTACATCAAACAGTATTCTCCTTTAAGTATCTGAATGCTAATGTGTGTATGTATTCTGTACAGACATGCAGATACAAATGGTTCAATACAGCAAGATCCATAATAACAAGGGTGCTGAGTTCTATAGGAGACTAAAGATGAAGTAGTACACTGAACTTGAAGGTAAAAGCCTATCCTAGGCCTCTGACCATAGAAAGTTCATCATAACTTCTTTGTCTGTGCTCTTAAAAATTTCTTCATCCCTTGTCTAAACTGGTTTTCTGTATCAACCCTTCCTCTAAAATCTTAATGAGTGACTTCTTCTGAAAAAAAATCAGTTCCACCTGTGTATTAGTCCATTCTCACACTGCTCTAAAGAACTGAGACTGCATAATTTGTGAAGAAAATAAGTTTAATCGACTCGCAGCTCTACAGGCTGTACAGGAAGCATGACTCAGAGATCTCAAGAAACTTAAAATCACGGCAGAAGGGTGAAGGGGAAGCAAGCAGATCTCCATATAGTGGCAGGAGTGAGAGAGAGAAGGAAGTGCTACACACTTTCAAACAACCAGATCTTGTGAGAACTCACTGTTATGAGAACAGCAAGGAGGAAATCCACCCCCATAATTCAATCACCTCCCACCAGTTGCCCCCCACCGCCCAAACACTGAGAATTACAATTTGACATGAGATTTGGGTGGGGACACAGAGCCAAACCATATCACTGGCTCCTCCCAAATCTCATATCATTCTCACATTTCAAAAGACAGTCATGCCTTCTCAACAGTTCCCCAAAATCTTACCCGATTCCAGCATTAACTCAAAAGTCCAAGTCCAAAGTCTCATCTGAGACAAAGCTAGTCCCTTCTGCCTATGAGCCTGTAAAATAAAAAGTTAGTTACTTCCAAGATACAATGGGGGTACAGGCATTGGGCAAATGCTCCTGTTCCAAATGGGAGAAGTTGGCCAAAACAAAGGGGCTTGGGCCCTGTGGAAATCCAAAACCCAGCAGGTCAGTCCTTAAGTCTTAAATCTCTTTTGGCTTCAGGTATTACATCCAGGCCTCACAGGGCCTTGGGCAGCTCTGCCCTTGTGTGTCTGCAGTGTACAGCTCCCATGGCTGCTTTCACGGGCTGGCATTGAATACCTGCGGCTTTTCCAGGCACATGATGCAAGCTAGCAGTCGATCTACCATCTCTGGGGTCTGGAGAAAATGGCCCTCTTGTCACAGCTCCACTAGGCAGTGTCCCAGTGGGGACTCTGTGTGGGGCCCCAACACCAACATTTCCTCTCTGCACTGCACTAGTAGAGGTTCTTCATAATGCCTCTACCCCTGCAGCATACTTCTTCCTGGACATCCAGGCATTTCTATACATCCTTTGAAATCTAGATGGAAACTCCCAAACCTCAACTCTTGCTTTCTGCATACCTGTAGGCCCAACAGCACATAAAAGCCGCCAAAGCTTGGGGCTTGCTCCCTCTGAAGCAATGTCCTGAGCTGTGCCTTGGCCCCATTTAGCCATGGCTGGAACTGGAATGGCTGGGATGCAGGATGCCATGTCCCAAGGTTGCACACAGCAGCAGGGCCCTGGCCCTGGAACATGAAACCATTTTTCCCTCCTAGGTCTCCAGGCCTGTGATGGAAGGGGCTGCCACTGGGGCCCTGAAGGCACTTTCCTCATTGTCTTCGCTATTAACATTTGGCTTTACTTATGCGAGTTTCTGCAGCCTTGAATTCCTCTCCAGAAAATGGGTTTTTTCTTTTCTACTGAATGATCAGGCTGCAAATTTTCCAAACTTGTATGCTTTACTTCCCTTTTAAATATAAGTTTTAGTTTCAGGTGATTTCTTTGTTTATGCAAATGAACATAGGCTTTTAGAAGTAGCCGGGCCATATCTTGAATGCTTTGCTGCTTAGAAATTTCTTCCAATTGACACCCTAAATTGTCTCTCTCAAGTTCAAAGTTCCACAGATCTCTAGAGCAGGGACACAGTGTCACCAGTCTCTTTGCTAAAGCAGAGCAGGAGTAATCTTTACTTCAGTTCTTAATAAGTTCCTCAGCTCCATCTGAGACCACCTCAGCCTGGACTTCATTGTCCATATCACTATCAGCATTTTGGTTGCAGCAATTTAACAAGTCCTTAGGAAGTTTCAAACTTTCCCTCATCTGCCTGTCTTCTGAGCCCTCCAAACTGTTCAAACCTCTGAGTTACCCTCTTCCAAAGCTGCTTCCACATTTTCAGGTATCTTTATAGCAATGCCCCAGTTATTTGGTACAACTTTTCTGTATTAGTTCATTTTCACACTGCTACAAAGGACTACCTGAGACTGGGTGATTTATGAAGAAAAGCGGTTTAATTGACTCACAGTTCTGCAGGCTTTACATGAAGCATTGCTGGGAGGCCTCAGCATAACTTACAATTATGGTGGAAGGGCAAAGAGAAAGCAAGCACGTCTTCACATGGCAGAGTGGAAGAGAGAGAGAGTGAAGGGAGAAGTGCTACACACTTTCAAACAACCAGATATCATGAGAACAGCAAGGGGGAAATCTGCCTCCATGATCTAATCACCTCCTACAAGGTTTCTCCTCCAACAGTGGGAACTACAATTTGATATGAGATTTGGGTGGGGACACAGAGCCAAACTACATCACCATGCCTCAACAATCCCTCTACTCTCTGTCCCTACCCAATTGCTTCACCATGTAAAAATACTGACTGTTAGATCACAAACTTTCAGGAAATCACTATTTAGGCATATATTTCTAAGACATCCCCTCTTTACAGAGGAACACCAAATAGGGTACTGATGTGTTCTGACTGTGTCCCCACCCAAATCTTATCTTCAATTGTAGCTCCCATAATTCTCATGTGTCACAGGATGGACCCAGTGGGAGGTAATTGAATCATGGGGGTGGGTCTTTCCATGTTGTTTTTGAGATAGTGAATAAATCTCATGAGATCTGATAGTTTTATATAGGGCAGTTCACCTACACAAGCTCACTTGCCTGCCACCATGTAAGGCATGACTTTGCTCCTCATTTGCCTTCAGCCATGATTGTGAGACCTCCCCAGCCATGTGGAACTGTGAGTCAATTAAACATCTTTCCTTTATAAAGTACCAGTCTTAGGTATGTCTTTATTAGCAGCGTGAGAACAGATGAATAGAGGTACAAACACACCTGTAACTACTACTGTTTCGTTATTCAGACTCCAGTCATATTTATTATTTTATTAAAAATATTTTTGAAGAGGGAAAAAGGATTTACCACATTATTGATGAGACAATATTAATCTGGGATTTTGAACTGTGTAAGGGTTTCTTAAGGCTGATGTTCTTTTTTATAGTTCCATCAAGTTGGTTGAAGATGTGGAGTGAAAGATTATTAAAATATTCATAATCAAAGCTTGGAGAGATAATGGAAATATTTGAGGACAAAATTAAGATTTCAAGAAGAGGAATGATGGCTAGAAATAATCAAATGTAAGTATAATGAAAATATAAGTAAATACTGAACTTGAGTTCAAAAAGTCAACGGCGGAAATACAGGGTAGGGCAACATCTGACATTATAGTGAGTGTTTAATATTAATCAATAAAGCAAAACAAGAAGCAGTAAAAGCTATAGTGTTACATTTTGGTGAACAATGTGATGTGTTTTCTAACATAGCTAATGCACTCTTATCCTGTATAATCTTATTAAGAGAATAAAGCATTATATATAAATATAGGTGTAGTCATATAAATAATAGTCATTATTTAACTGAGTTGATATGAGTGTTAAGTAAAGCATAGGAGGCCACACATATAATAATTAAATTTGTTAGTATATGGCACTTAATAAATATTTTTTAATTAAACCCTTGTTTTAAAAATTGGAAATAATAATTGCAATATATAAAATAAATTAATGTCAGAGATATATGGAACTCCTAAAGAAGTAAGAATAATAATAGTAACAATAACCATATTACTGGTATACTTGTGTAGCGAATTACAGCTTACACTATATGCATTATCTATCTATCTGTCTGTCTGTCTATCTATCTATCTATCTATCTATCTATCTATCTATCTATCTATCACCTATCTATCTATGTCTGTTTTCACATTGCTATAAAGAACTACCTGAGACTGAGTAATTTATAAAGAAAAGAGGTTAAATTTACTCACAGTTCCACAGGCTGTACAGGAGGCATGACTGGGAAGCCTCAGGAAACTCAGGAAACTTAACAATCATGGCAGAAGGATGAAGGGGAAGCAAGGACATCTTCACATGGCAGAGTGGGAGAGAGAGAGTGAAGGGGGGAGTGCTACACACTTTCAAACAACCAGATCTCATGAGTACTCACTCACTATTATGAGAACAGCAAGAGGAATATTCACCCCCATGATCCAATCAACACCCACCAGATCCCTCCCTCGACATTGGGAATTACAATTCAACATGAGATTTGGGTGGTGACATAGAACCATACCATATCACTATCTATCTATTGATTTACATACTTAATTTTAATCAGGTCCTCACAACCCCATAAGTAATATAGGAATTATTTCATTCTGTAAGTGTAAATGTAAACTCAGAGAGACAAAATGATTTATTTTGACTTCATGTCTAGTGGTCATCAAGGACCCAAATGTGTTTTTCTAGGAGCATTGTTCTGGATGAATCAAAGCAGCATCCAGATAAGAAGTGGACTGATTTGATATTCTGTGTTGAATGTATGTATGTTTTAGTGGGGATGTATACTATACAATGTAAAATAATATGTTAGAGTATGTCATATTTATATAAATAATACAGCATAATGTAATAAAGTTAGAGATTTGGTTAGACTTAATTTTATTTATTCTGAGAGGAATATTGACAAGGTAAAATAAATCAAAACTGAGTATGGAAAGTATGCTAACATTCTAAAAACCATGTTCAAAGAAAAATTACCTGTAATAAATAGATAAATGCTTTATTAAAGAGCAAGCTCTGATGGCATAGAGACCATTTTTGTTTTATTCAAAAATGGTTCTTGCTACAGGGTAGAAGTTGAATATTTTCTTAATGAATTAATTTATGAATGAATGAATGTTTAGACATATGTCTGTCAGTATTTATCTGAAGGAAGATGTTTATTTCAAAAGGTAGTAGTAGAAATAAGAACTGGATGTTACATTGAGACAAATTTAGCTATATTAATATGAGGAAAAAATGTCCCACGGTAAGTGCTTTTTTGAGGGTTTTTGAGTATTTGGGATTATTCCATTGCAAGAAGAGTCTTTTGCCATGCAAAAGCTCTAATTAAGTCCCAGCTGTTTCTCTTTGTTTTTATTGCATTTGCTTTTGGGTTCTTGGTCATGAAATCCTTGCCTAAGCCAGTACCTAGGAGGGCTTATCCAATGTTATCTTCTAGAATTTTTATAGTCTCAGCTCTTAAATTTAAGTCCTTCTTCCATCTTGAGTTGATTTTTGTATTAGGTGAGAGATGAGGATCCAGTTTCACTCTCCTACATGTGGCTTGCCAGTTATCCCAGTGCCATTTGTTGAACAGGGTGTCCTTTCCCCACTTTATGTTTTTGTTTGCTTTGTTGAGGATAAGTTGGCTGTAATTATTTGGGTTTATTTCTGGGTTCTCTATTCTGTTCCATTGGTCTATGTGCCTGTTTTATACCAGTAGCATGCTGTTTTGGTGACTATGGCCTTATAATATAGTTTGAAATAAGGTGATGTGATGCCACCAGATTTGTTCTTTTTGCTTAGTCTTCCATTGGCTATGAGGGCTCTTTTTTGGGTGCATATGAATTTTAGAATTGTTTTTTCTAGTTCTGTGAAGAATGATGGTGGTATTTTGATGGGAATTGCATTGAATTTGTAGATTGCTTTTGGCAATATGCTCATTTTCACAATATTGATTTTACCTATCCATGAGCATGAGATGTGTTTCCATTTGTTTGTGTTGTCTATGATTTGTTGTAGCAGTGTTTTGTAGTTTTCCTTGTAGAGAACCCTTAGGTATATCCCTAAGGGTTTTTTTTTCAGCTATTGTAAAATGGGTTGGGTTGTTGACTTGATTCTCAGCTTGGTCACTGTTGGTGTATAGAAGAGCTACTGATTTGCATATATTAATTTTGTATCCAGAAACTTTGCTGTATTCTACAGTCAGCAGAGTGAACAGACAGCCCACAGACTGGGAGAAAATCTTCACAATCTATATATCTGATATCTGACAAAGGACTAATATCCAGAATCTACACAAAATCAAACAAATTAGCAAGAAAAAACAAACAATCCCATCAAAAAGTGTGCTAAGGACATGAATATACAATTCTCAAAAGAAGATATGCAAATGGCCAACAAACGTATAAAGAAATGCATCATCAGGAATGATCAGGGAAATGCAAATCAAAACCACAGTGTAATCCAACCTTACTGCTGCAAGAATAGCCATCATCAAAAAATACAAAAATAGCAGATGTTGGCATGGATGCGGTGAACAGGGAACACTTCTACACTGCTGGTGGGAATGTAAACTAGTACAACCACTATGGAAAACAGTGTGGAAAACCCTTAAAGAGCTAAAATTAGAACTACCATTTGATCCTGCAATCCCACTACTGGCTGTCTACCCAGAGGAAAAGTCATTATATGAAAAAGATACTTGCACATGCCTGTTTATAGTAGCACGATTCACAGTTGCAAAAACGTAGAACCAACACAAATGCCCATCAATCAACGAATGGATAAAGAAACTATGGTATACATATGTAATGGAGTACTACTCAGCCATAAAAAGAATGCATTAATGGCATTCATAGTGACCTGGATGAGACTGGAGAGTATTATTCTAAGTGAAGTAACTCAGGAATGGAAAAGCAAACATTGTATTTTCTCACTCATAAGTGGGAGCTAAGCTATAAGGATGCAAAAGCATGAGAATGACACAATGGTCTTTGAAGATCAGGGGGAAAAGGCAGGAAGGATGTGAGGGATAAAAGACTACAAATTGGATGCAACATATACTGCTCGGGTGGTGGGTGCACCAAAATTTCACAAATCACCACTAAAGAATTTACTTATGTAACCAACCACCACCTGTTCCCCTGTAACCTATGCAAATAAAAATAAAAATAAATTTTTTTTAAAAAAGAAGAGTCTTGTATAAATTTATATATTTCAATTTAATTACCAAAAGTTGTTTAGCTAATAGCAGAATACTTTACAGGTAAAATATATGCCATAGACATCTGATATTATTCTGTGAAAAATTGGATGATTACCAATATTCTTAAAATAATTTCCATGACTTGAAGTAAAAGTCTAAACAATGGATTCTGTTCTTGAGCTGAAATACAGTATATGCTACTTCAGGAATAGGGAAGAGTTGACTAGAATTAGAAATTAGTGAGCATAGGTATTTCTAAAAAATCTCTGGATTAAAAAAATACCATATTCTTTATTATGTAGGTATGATTTTTTTAATGTCAAGTAACCAAAAGGAAAAAAGATCCATATGAAGATGCAAGCTTCAGATTTGGATCACAGAGTAACCGTAATGATGGATAACATGCATAGTAGACTCTGCTTTCTGGGAGAAAAAATGTTTTGATGACATATCAATAGTTGTTGAACTTCATTTTCACATTTTTCTTGTTTGTGGGTAAAACCCATTGAAGTCTTGAATATATCTGGAATTTGTGTATGGAATAATCTTAGTGGAGCCTAATTCCATCTTTCACAAAACTAAATTCAGCAAATAGCAACATGCCTTAGAAATTGAAGGGATAGTCAATTCCAAATGTGTTCCCTGGGTAGTCACCAGAAGGACACATTTTTAGGCCTGTTTTTTTTTCTTTGATGATTGGTTTATTTGTTTAAATATATAGCAAGCCAAACTGATTTTGTTTAGAGTTAATCTCATTACTCAAATCATTCATTGAGGACAAATCTGTACAATGCAAATTAAACAGCAATGTGAAACTTAAGATAAACAATACTTACACTGACAGATATATACATTTTTAAATTTTTGGACACTTTAAAAAATTTATTTATTAAATAGCAATAATTTGTGTATGAAACATGCTGAGACAGCTAATTTTATGAAGCAATAAAAATTTTTATTTTATTTTTATTTATTGTGGGAATCCTGATGTAATATTTTATTGTGGGATTTATTGTGGGAATCCTGATGTAATATTTTTTTGGCAGGGTAGAAAAGCTATAGACTTATTTTCCTGGAACATATTACAAAAACTTAGAAATAATTTTTTTGATCGAATGAGTGAAACTCAGGGTTCAAGGCAGTTTAAAGTTTTGTGGTGGGTATATTTTATATAATAAAATACCTGCCAAAAAGTATCATATTAAACATAAAATGGGATGAAAACACTTTTGAAAAAAGTCAAGTGAAAGCCTATGGTATTATAGTAGATATTTCTTACTAGTATTTACTGAAACTAATGTATTACATAATCATTGCTTCAATATTTATGAGTAGTTGAAGGCTCAGCTTGCCACCGAATGGAGAAATTCTGAACTTTCTATTCAGCACATGTTTCAGAAAAAACACATATTTCTCTATTGCTTACTTTGATAGACAAAGAAAGGCTGTCCGAGGCTGTACAGAAGCAACAAAACAAAACTCATAGCTATAATTTTTGGAGAATTGTTGTGTCTTAAGAGAAGATACAAATAAATGACCCCTTTTCTGGCTAGTTGTATGATAGCATGGTAATCTTTTCACTTAGTTTTTCCATCTAAAGAATGGATATATCACAAATATCATCTTTCTATGCATAGATGAAAATAATTTATAGGATATTTTAGAGTGCTCTGTAAGCACAGGATGTTCTACAAATGCTCAATAATTAAGAGAATGGCTCATTTTAAAATATAAATCAAGTATGCTGGGGGAGGAAGAATTCCAGGAAAGAAACCAGGCAAAGTGCCACCACATCAGAGTTCTTGGCAGGTGTTTCAGCAGCAGCAAGGTATGGTACTTTCTTTATTATCTCTTCTATGAGGTATGATGGGCCTCATCCATAGGACATGAAGCAGACTCCAGATTACTCTTTAGAGGTCTCAGACCTTGCCCAACGACAAGATCTCTGACTGAATAGAAGTATTACACATCTAATCAGTGTAAGCTTTGCTGGAACTAGAGTGGTAGTTTTCACAAAGCTTTCAGGTTAGTAGGGAGGGGAGGCAGTTAAATACGTCTTAATGATACCTTGCAAAGCATGGACAGATGGTAAGGAGAGCCATTTTAGCTCATCCTGGTTGGAGGTGGGGTTTATCACTGTATTAGTCCATTTTTACACTGCTGATAAAGACATACCCAAGACTGGACAATTTACAAAAGAAAGAGGTTTAATGGGACTTACAGTTCCATGTGGCTGGGGAAGCCCCACAATCATGGCAGAAGGCAAGGAGAAGCAAGTCACATCTTACATGAATGGCAGCAAGCAAAAGGAGATTGTGGAGGAAAACTGCCCCTTACAATAATCATCAGATCTTGTGAAACTTACTGTCATGAGAACAGCAAGGGAAAGACCTGCCCCTATGATTCAATTACCTCCCACCTGGTCCCTCCCACAACATGTGGGAATTCAAGATGAGATTTGGGTAGGGACACAGCCAAACCGTATAATTCTGCACATGGCCTCTTCCAAATCTCATGTTCTCACATTTCAAAACCAATCATGCCTTCCCAACAGTCCCCCAAAGTCTTAACTCATTTCTGCATTAACTTGAAAGTCCACAGTCCACAGTCTCATTGAGACAAGGCAAGTCTTTTCTGCCTATGAGCCTGTAAATTAAAAAAAAAAAAAAAAGAGCTAATTACTTCCTAGATACAAAGGGGGTATAGGCATTGAGTAAACACAGCTGTTCCAAATGGGAGAAACTGGCCAAAACAAAGGGGCAACAGGCCCCATGCAAGTCCAAAATCCAGTGAGGCAGTCAAATCTTAAAGCTCCAAAATGATCTCCTTTGACTCCCTGTCTCACACTGATGCAAGAGGTAGATTCCCATGGTCTTGGGTAGCTCCACCCCTGTGGCTTTGTAGGGTATAGCGTCCCTCCTGGCTACTTTAATAGGCTCACATTTTCTGTGGCTTTTCCAGGCACATGTTACAAGCTCACAGTGGATCTACCACTGACCTGTCGGTGGTCTGGAGGATGGTGGCCCTCTCCTCACAGCTCCACTAGGTGCTGCCCCAGTAGGGACTCTGTGTGTGGGCTCCCACCCCACATTTCCCTTCTGCACTTCCCTAACAGAAGTTCTCCATGAGGGCCCTGGCCCTGCAGGAAACTTTTGCCTGGGCATCCAGATGTTTCCATACATCTTCTGAAATCTAGGTAGAGGTTCCCAAACCTCAGTTCTTGACTAATGTGCACCCACAGGCTCAACACCATGTGGAAGCTGCCAAGGCTTGGGGCTCCCATCCTCTGAAGCAACAGCCCAAGCTGTACCTTGACCCCTTTCAGTCATGGCTGGAGTGGCTTGGGCACAGGGCACCAAGTCCCTAGACTGCATACAGCATGGGAACTCTGGGCCCAGCCCAGGAAACCATTTTCTCCTAGACCTCTGGGCCTGTGATGGGAGGGGCTGCCATGAAGACCTCTGACATGCCCTGGAGGCATTCTCCCCATTGTCTTGGGGAATAACATTTGGTTCCTTGTTACTTATGCAAACTTCTGCAGCCAGCTTGAATTTATCCTCAGAAAATAGGTTTTTCTTTTCTATCACATTGTTAGGCTGTAAATTTTCTGAACTTTTATGCTCTGATTCCCTTATAAAACTGAATGCCTTCAACAGCACCCAAGTCACGTATTGAATGCTTTGCTGCTAAGAAGTTTCTTCCACCAGATACCCTAAATCATCTCTCTCAAGTTCAAAGTTCCACAAATCTCTAGGACAGGGGCAAAATGCCACCAGTCTGTTTGCTAAACCATAACAAGAGTCACCTTTGTTCCAGTTCCCAACAAGTTCCTTATCTGCATCTGAGACTACCTCAGCCTGGACTTTTATTGTCCATATCACTATCATGCTTTTGGTCAAAGCCATTCAACAAGTCTCTAGGAAGTTCCAAGCTTCCTCACATTTTCCTGTCCTCTTATGAGCCCTCCAAACTGTCCCAACCTCTGCCTGTTATCCAGTTCCAAAGTCACTTCCACATTTTTGGGTATCTTTTCAGCAGCCCCCACGCTACTGGTACCAACTTACTGTATTAATTCATTTTCATGCTGCTGATAAAGACATACCCAAGACTGGCAATTTACATAAGAAAGAGGTTTAATTGGACTTACAGTTCCATGTGGCTGGGGAAGTCTCACAATCATGGTGGAAGGCAAAGAGGAGCAAGTTACATCTTACATAGATGACAGCAGGCAACAACTGCTTGTGCAGGAAAACTCCCAATTATAATAATCATCAGATCTCCTGAGACTTACTCAATATCATGAGAACAGCATGGGAAAGACCTGCCCCCATGATTCAATTTCCTCCCACCAGGTTCCTCCCACAACATGTGAGAATTCAAGATGAGATTTGGGTGAGGACACAGCCAAACTATATCAGTCAGAAATACGTTTTCAGGGAAGTGCATTGTGCCTAGCTCTTGGCTACTGGGTTTAAGTTAGTGCTAGGAAAGGGTCATAATCCCCAAAGAGGTAATATGTGTCCAAAAAATTCCTAATAGGATTATTTTAGAATTTTCATTTATTCTACTTACAGCATTTGCAGACTGACTTCTCCATCCAATCTATATTTTACCATGTGTCATTCATCCTTCCTTGCCTCTCAAATTTCAAAGTTGCCTCATTGCCTAATAAACTCCTGAATTTAGCCTCCAAGGTTCTCCACAATCTCATACCAACTCATAAATCTTAAAATTCAATAAAAGGAAAGCACACCTAGACATTGTACTTTTTTAGCTTTTGTGTATATGAGTTTTGGTCTTCACCTATCTTTGCCTATAAAAATAATTTAAGACATAACTAAAATCCCATTTTCTTCAATAAGTTCTCTGATTCCACTCCTTGGGAAAAGCACTTACTTTCGAGAACTAAGAGGTTTTTTTGTTTGTTTGTTTATAATGTTAATTTGGCCCTTACCTTGAGTATATTTCCTGAGAAGATTTCACTGACAGAATATATTTAATGTATAAAATTATTTACCTGAAAAGAAAATAAGACTGCTTGAAAAATAAGTGAAAAAGTTATTTCATGTGCCACAATTACATTTTGAGCTCATTAGTGTTGGTGGTACAAAATTCAAACATATACTTTAACTCTGCTCTGTCTCAAAAATGAACTAACTCATTTTGAAGAATATAATGTACCTATTTAATAGTATGGAAGTTTTATAACAGTTCTGTTTCAAAAAAGATAAAAGTTATGCTTTATGAAACTATATTTTTCTGTACATTTATTTTTGGCTCCCCATTAAATTTTAATAAGCCCTGTGAAATAAGGATCTTTCTTCTTACTTCTCTTTCTTCCTCCTCTTTTTCCTTAGCTTTTTCCCTTTTCCTTCCTTCCTTCTTTCTTTCCTTCCTTCCTTCCTTTCTTCCTTCCTTCCTTTCTTCCTTCCTTCCTTCCTTCCCATGTTTATTCAGTAAATATGTTTAAACTACAGATTCATTTAGGGAGCTTTAGGATGCCAGAAAGAGGCTGGTTTAAATTAAGGAGTCTAAGGAAAAGAACTACCAGGGCATGTCATGGAACCCAAGGGGAGGAAATACATCTAGATTTCAAGAGGTGCTAGAATTAGAAACTGGAAAATAGTTACTAGTATTAGTCCATTTTCATGCTGCTGATAAAGACATACCTGAAACTGGGCAATTTACTAAAGAAAGAGGTTTAATGGATTTACAGTTCCACATGGCTAGGGAGCCCTCACAATCATGGCAGAAGGTGAAAGGCACTTCTTACATGGCAGCGGAAAGAGAGAGAATGACAGCCAAGCGAAACAGATTTCCCCTTATCAAACCATCAGATCTTGTGAGACTTCTTTACTTCCATGAGAACAGTATGGGAGAAACTGTCCCCATGATTCAGTTGTCTTCCACCAGGTCCCTCTGACAACACTTGGGAATTATGGGAGTACAATTCAAGTGAGATTTGGGTAGGGACACAGAGCCAAAGACATCATTACTAAAATAGCTATTTGATCTCTTTTTTTCTCTTGAGGGAACATAATTCTCTTACCTCGGGTGTTCTCTTTGTGTTTCCTCTATTGTTTTCATTTTCCCTGTAAACCTGTCTTAACTAGCTTTTCGGCATACATGACTCAAACAGGACAGCTACTCCATTCTTTGAGAAACATGACTTTCCTGATTCAGGACCACCACCAAATAAATGACTCCTAGGCTTTGTATCTCACAATTCAAATTCCGCAAAGAAAGAATCTAATCTGCTCAGCCCATGGTTCGGGTCCAAACAAGGGAAGTGAAGGATCATAGTTGTACAAACCTGGCAAGTGAAGCTGCCTCTTCTTGCTAGAATCATTGCCGCAGGAGGATAGGCCATCAAATAAGAGAATGGTCCAAACATGCCTGTTACATTTATTATGTATTAAGCACCCTAATAGGTGTTATGAATGGCAAAGGATGCTATTTAGGAAGACAAAACTCAGCCTAGAATTAACTAATGAGATTCAAAAAGAAATAATGAGCATAAAAATTGGTAAATTCACCAATAAATTTAAAGTTTTATTGAGACATTAAACAAAAATACATAATTTGAGGAAAATAAAAGTACATGAAATATATTTCTTTTATATTATTATTTGTAAGATAATAAATATTGGAGAGTCTAAAGATGATTTGATGAATTTGATTATGAATAAAAATATGTACATTACCTAGCACATGTATATAATTATAATAAATTATTTCTTTGAGAAATTTAAAGACCATTGTGAGGAAAAGATAAGTGATCAGAAAATTACAGTGCATTATACCAAGTTATGTGTAAGGGCAGGTTGGTTATGAGATAATTTGTGAAGCAGGTATCTCCAACATTAGAGTCTGGGAAAGCTTTCTGAAGAGTGTTCCATGTAAGTTGAGACTTGAAGAATGCGTAGGAATTAATCAGAGAAGAGGCAGGGAAAGGACTTCCAGGCAAAGGAACTGCATGTGTAAAAATCGCAGAGATTAGAGGGCCCATGACTGGCTTAGAAAACTTGATGAAGTTCACTAAATCTGAAACACTGAGTGTGGAGAAGTGACAAGTAATATACAGAAAAGAGAAAGAGAAGCGGATCAGGCAGAGCCTTGTAAGACATATTAAAGTTAGTATTAAAAACAATGTGGATTCTTATGGCATTTTAATTAGGGGATGACATGGTTAGATTGCCTTTTCTGAAGAGCACTTGGTACAGTCGCTTTGTCGCCCAGGCTGGAGTGCAGTGGGGGTGATTTCAGCTCATTGTAGCCTCTGCCGCCCAGGTTCAAGCAATTCTACCTCAGCCTCCCAGGTAGGGGGGATTACAGGTTTGTGCCACCATGCCACACTAATTTTTGTATTTTTTTTTAGAGACAAGTTTTGCCATGTTGCCCAGGCTGGTCTGAAAAAGTAAGTCTTGAGTCTTGAGAGTATTGCAGTAATTCTGGTGTAATGTGATTGGAGTTTATAAAAAAAGTTAGCAGTGAGAATGGGGAATGGAAGATGGAGTCAAGAGTATTTTGGAAGTAGAATCTGTAGAGATAGATGGTTGTAGGAAGTAAAGTATGTAACATAGTCAAGTATGACTCTCAGGTTTCCATCTCAGACTACTGTCTGGACTGTGGTATTATTCACCGATGCAGACACAGAAAGAAGAAAAGCAGGCTTGTGGGTGGGAAGAGGAAGACAATAATTTCAGTACTGAATAGATAATGTTTAAATAACCAGAAAAGCATCTGGATAGGTGTCTCCTTAGTTCTTGGCAAGTCATTGTTACCAACATTTAGTAGCAATTTCTCATTTTGAAGAAATAGTTCAGTGTTGATAAAGAAACATTAAATACCTTTTAACATTCTAATTTTAGTTAAACCACATACCATTCTTCAATTGATTTTTTCTAAAACCTATTTCTGATTATACTACTCACCAGTTCAAGATTTTAAGTATTTAATACAGATTGTTGCCAAATGGAAATTATTTATTCTACTACTATTTTGTTGTACATAAAGGACACTCAGGGTTTTTTTTAGCAGTTCGTATTTGTTATGTAATTAAATTCACTTAATAAATATCTGAAATTTGCAACACACTGTTGAGATACAAAAGCAAATCAGACATGGCAATGATCTTCAATGGGTTTTGAGTCTGTAAAACATTCACTTGAACTTTATGTAGCTCTGTAACAAAAGAGGGGAAGTAGGAATAATCGAAAGAAAGAGTGACGAGGTTTTGACTGCTTTAAAAAGAACCAAGATTCAGTACAACCTCAGAAACTTGGAAATGTTAGGGAATACATAAAGGAATAAAGATTAACCACATGGACATTGAGAAGATACTAAAAATATGAAAAAAATAGATTCTCATTTATCTAGTGATGAAAATGTTATTCATTACTTTTCTGAGGGCAATTTCAGGTGAACAGTGAGGACCTAAGTCAATCATAAGAGTATGGAGAGAACAACCATAGTCTACATTCAATTGGATTTTATATAAACGGGTAAAGTTGATGGATAAAAGCTGGAACTAACACTATGATTCAGATCACAGTGCATGTGTGTGAGAGAACATCCATACATGTGTATATATGTATATGTGTATTTATATATTTGTAAGTGTTTATGAAGAATTGAGATAACTGTAGTCTCTAGAGATACTACTGTGGCAAGGTCTATCAATTTTCAAAAGGTATTTAGTCATATATACAAATAATAAATAAATATTATCTGCATGTGATTAGACAAGGGGTAATGAAAAATAAATTGCCGCATGGTTAAGTTAAACTAGAGGAGAAGAAAGGCAGAGAGAATTGATTATTGATGATGTTCTATTTTTCTTGTGAAGAAGCTTTCAAGAATCTGATGAGGGATTGGAGTCAAGCAAAAGACTGAGAATGCCGTGACAAGCAGAAAATTTGAGTTTTTGACAATCCCATATCTGGAAACACAACACAATAGAGCTCAGGGCTGCCAAAGCAATCAGAACTTGAGAGAGCATGATCCTGGATAAATGGCAAGTACAAAAAAATGTCCAATGCCCATTAATCTTCTCTCTTGAGGTAATTGATGAATTCTTAAATTCCTCAAGCTAAGAGGTAAGCATAAAAGTTCTAAAAAGCAGACAGAAGTTTTTGGAAACTTCAAAATGCTGAGAAGACAAAAAATTATATAGATTAGGAATTGCCAAGGAAGAAGGGCCTTACCAAATGACCCATGCTTTTGGAACTGAAGGGTTATGTCCTGGTTGCAATATTATAAGCAATGTGAAGCCCTTATGGCATTTTAATTAGGGGATGACATGATTAGATTTGTCTTGTCTAAAGAGCACTCTGTACAGTGTGGCAAATTGGAAGAAGCAAGTCTTGAGTCTTGAAAGTATTGCAATAATTCTGGCATGATGTGATTAGAGCTTATAAAAAAAAGTTGGCAGCAGGACTGGTGAAAGGAATTTGAATGAATCAAAATTAGAGAATCAACCTTAAAAAAACTGCAACCTAACCTTGGGTCAGCATAGCTCCTGACTGATCTAAAAAGAAAACAGATACCCATATAAAAGGAATAAAAAGTTATAAGCCTGAAATATAAAACAACTGAATTTAATAACTCAATTTTTGTGTTTAACATAAAATGAACATGTCACAAAAGATGGCTAGTGTCAGCTGAAATGTCAGTTGTTGTTACCAGCATGAAGAACAGAGGGGAAAATTACTGAAAAACCAGGAAAGAGGAAGAAACAACAGGACATGGTTGGAATATCTAACATATATTTAACTGGAGTCCTGTAAGAAGAGAACAGGATGTGGCAGATGTAATATTTAAAGATATAAAAACAGATGCTAAGCCCATCGCACTAAAACACATTGAAAGGCAAAGACGAGGAAGAACACTCTGATAGCAGACTGAAAGAAAAAACACATAAACTTCACAGCAGCAAAACTAAGAATTGCTTTTTTATTTTTAGAGATAGGGTCTTTCTCTGTGGCCCAGTGGCATGATATCATAGCTGACTGCAGCATCAAACTTCTGGGCTTAAGGGATCCTCTCTCCTTAGCCTCCCAGCTAGCTAGGAATACAGGTGCATGCCACCATGCTTGGCTAATTAAAAAAAATTTTTTTTGTACACAGGGGTCTTGCTATGTTGTCCAGGCTGGTCTTGAACTCCTGGTCTCAAGTGATCATCCTGCCTTGGCTTCCCAAAGTCAAGTATTACAGGCATGAGCCACCATCCCCGGCCGGGACTTCCTTTTCAGTAGAAATGAAGAAAACCAGAAAACAATGGGAATACATCTTTTAAGTGTTGAAAGAAGACAACCAACTACTTGAAATTTTATAAATGAGTGCAACTATCCTTCAAAGATGAAGATGCAATGAGATATTTCCTGACAAAAAAAAAGAGAATTATTTAACACCAATTAAATCATACATATTAAAAATATTCAGTTGCTTTCCTCAGGTTACAGAAAATCCATAAACCTTAGGATAAAAAACTAATATTTTTCAGGTTTTAGGGAACTTCTGCATTGTAATTATCGTATATATAGTTCATGATACATTAGTATAATCAGCAAATTGTAAATATGTCAATCTATTAATAATTGTAAACACTCTTTTTAGAAGAGAATATTTTCTTTTGGATTTCTTTTGGGCCATTTTATTAGTTGATTGTTTTTGTGTTATTTCCCTTTCTCACAAAATATATCAATCTAATGCAAGCCAATAGTGTAGGTAGAAAAATCTTTATTATTATTATTTTTTAAATCATGATTTGTTTTTGCCTTATGTTTAGCAGTTAAATACAAAGTCTATAACATCTAAAAAGATGTAGTATGTGACATACAGTATTACTATGGTCTGAATCTTTGTGTCATCCCAAAATTCATATACTGAGATCCTAATGCCTAAGGTATGGTATTGAGGTGAGACCTTGGGAGGTGAATCCCTCATACTGCTCTCATAAAAGAGGCCCAGGGGATCTCGTTAGTTCCTTGTGCTATGTGATGACTCAGTGAGACGATGTCTTCCATGAACCAGAAAATGGACTCTTACCAGACACCAAATCTGCTGGTGCCTTAATCTTGAACTTCCTAGTCTTCAGAACTGTGTTAAATAAATTTCTCTTATTTTTACACCACCCCATGCATAATACTTTGTTATAGTAGCTCAAACTGACTAACTCATGCATGTACAAGAATAATTTTTCCTCCTGCTTAATAATTTTTTAGTCAACCCTTCTTTAAAAACAAAGTAAACAAGCTTAGCTTACTTTTCTTAAAATTGACATTTAAAAATTTTTTATTAATTTTTATAAATTTAAAATGTAGTTTTACACTATACAGTTTATAAACATATGCTATGTACACGCAATTTTATGTATACACAATTATGCATATAATTATATACACATATACAATAGCTTAAAATCAATTAAGAGAATAAGAAGAATAAATATGGATTTATACTGTCTTTTATAATTATATAATTACCTTTACTGGTGCTCTTTGTTTTTTGCATGGATTTGAACCTCCACACAGGGTTACTTGTTCTCAGTCTGAAGAACTTTCATTAGTATTTCTTATAAAGTGATTCTACTAACAATGAATTCTCTCAGATTTTGTTTATCTTCAGTCTTCAGCTTTGAATGACAGTATTGCTGGATTTAAGATTTTTTTTGTTTTTGAGACAGAGTCTCGCTCTGTCACCCAGGCTGGAGTGCAATGGCACGATCTCAGCACATTGCAAACCTCTGCCTCTTGGGTTCAAGCGATTCTCCTGCTTCAGGCTCCCAAGTAGCTGGGACTACAGGTGTGTACCACCACACCCAGCTAATTTTTGTATTTTTAGTAGAGACAGGGTTTCACCATGTTGAGCAGGCTGGTTTTAAACTGCTGACCTCAGGTGATCCGCCCACCTCGGCCTCCCAAAGTGCTGGGATTACAGGCGTGAGTCAGCACACCTGGCCAGGATCTAAGATTCTTAGTGGAAATTTTATTTTTCTTTCAGGATTTTCTTTCAGGATGATATATTTCTTTCTTGAATATATCATCCTATTGCCTTTTGGCCTTCATGTTTTCTGATTAGAAGTCAGCTGTTAATTTTATTGGGGTTCCCTTGTATATGATGAATCATTGTTTTGCTTGCTGCTTTCAAATTTTCTATTTGGATTTTGTTGAGTTTCTTTTATGTGTAGATTAATGTTTTTCAGCCAATTTGAGAAATATTCAGCCATTATTTCTTCAAATATTTTTCTGCTCCCTTTTCTTTCTCTCTTCTCCTTCTGCTCTTCCCACTGTGTGTGTGCTAGTGCTCCTTTAAGGAGTCCTCCATTTCTCTGAGATTCTATTCATTTGTCTTTATTCTATTTTTCTCTGTTCTTTAGACTGCATATCTGTCAATACTAATATGTATGTACAATTTTCTGTTTCTTTTCATATCTCATACATTTTTGTTAAAACTTGGACATCTTAGGTAATGTAGCAACTCTAGACACTGATTCGCTTCCTTCTCTTGGGGCTGGTTTCAATTCTTGTTTTCTTGTTTATTTGTTTTATTAATTCATTAGACTAATGTAGTAAAGTCTAGTTCCCCCACAACGTGAAGCCTTTGGTGTTGCTACTCAGAAGGTGCAGTCTTGGGGTTTTGCACAAGCTAAGACAGTGGTTTTCATGGGTCTTTCTTCTACTATTTTTTTGCTTGCTCTATGTATTTTTTGAGGTGTCTGACTCATGTGGTATTATGCCCAGTACTCAGTCTCCACTAATTACAGGCTGATTATTTCATTGTTTTTGATAATGTCCTGGGACATAAATTGCTTGGTAGTTTGATCCAATTAAATTCTGGCAGAGGTAGTTTTTGAGGCCAGTCTTTGAGCTTTGCTTTTCTTAGTTTTCCTTGTTTCTCCTGGTGAACTGGCTGGTCTACGATTAAGCTTATTGCTCTTAGTTGAGAGAATCTGTTGTTATCAACAGTACCCTTTAGCCTAACTTTCCTCATGCCATTTCAAATAAAATCAGTTCCTTTGGGGCACTCTATTTTTTTATGGACTGCTTTTTCCCCTGAGAAAATTAAGCCACTACTCTGGGCACTGGTGGAAGCCTCTGGTCTTCTTGACTTGCCTTTCTTGCATGCAGCTTCTGCTCTACAAAGGAGTTAGGGTGAGGGTGATCAGGTCCCCAGGATTTCTTGGCATGCAATTCTTAGAGTAGAGCCTCTGTCTTATGGGTGGGGGCCTGGGTGGAGGAAGGGAGTCTTCATCCTCTTACCCGCCCTCAGCAACTCAATGTGCAGCTGACTGAGGTGAGAAATGCTGGCTGCCTGGCCCTCCCAGTGCGATAGGATAATCTTTGATTAAGAACTGAGAGGAGATGGAGCTCTTTCTTCTTAGCCATACCTGCCCAGAGTGGGGTTTCATAGAAACTGATATGGGGCAAGTCAGATAGGGGGATATGGAGAAAGTGCACTGTGGCTAAAAAATGGGAACATATTTAAAATCTATAAAATTACAATTTTATAGATTTTATTGGATAAATGTTTCTTGATTTGCCATAAGCTCGTAGGACAATTTCCTGATAATTTAAATACTTTTTAAAAATAGTTTTTGCCAACTTCGCTTGTTTAGCTGGGGAGCAGTCTACAGCACTCCTCATACTCCCATCCCAGGAGTGGAACTCCTGGAAATACAGTTTTTGCAGTTATCATATAGCTGGGTCATGTCTTTTTATCCAATCTTATAATTTCCACCTTTTAAATGGGCTTTTAATAGTATTTATATTTAATGTGATTAGTGATATGATTGAGTTTTAATTTATTATATTTTAATTTATTTTCTATTTGTCCCATATGTTCTTTGTTTTTTCTTTCCTTGTTTTCTGTCTTATTTTGCATTAAGTATCTTCTCTGATTTATTTTATCCTCTTTTTGCTTATTTCAGTAAACCAATATTGTATTTACTGACTATACTAAAATAATCACTCAACACAACAAACAGTTTTAGCACTATTGATTGTATGTTTTAGTTATTGCTTTAATATTTATTGTGTTCATCTTTAGCTTATCACATTCTACCTCCAAGTAATATTACAATATTTTATGTATAGAAAATAAAACCTTAAAAGAATATACACCCATTTTTCCTCTCCTGGACTTTGTGCTATTGTTGTTATTCCTTTTATATCTACATATGTTAGTAAAACTCAGATGCATTTTTCCTATTTTTTATTTAAAGAGTCAATTCTAATCAAAAGAAATTTAAATACTTGAAAAAAATCTTTATATGTATCCAGTTACCATTTCTGTTGATGTCATTTTTTATGTTGATTTAGATATCAATTTCACATTTTCTTCTGTTTAAAGGACTTTTTAAAGTATTTCTTACAGTGCAGATCTGTAATGAAGAGCTTTTACAAATATCACATATCTGAAAAAGTCATTCTTTCACCTTCATATTTGAAAGATATTTTGACTGGTTAAAAAAATTACAGGCCAAATTTCAACTCCTTTCCCTGCCCTGTACTTAAAGATGTTCCAGTGTCTTTTGTTTCTGACCAGAAATATGTTACAATTCTTATCTTTGTTTTTCTATATGTAGTGTGTCTTTTGCTACAGCTATTTTTAAGATTTTTCTCTTTATCACTGGTTTTAAGCAATTTGAAGATGATGAGTTTCAGTGTAGTTTTCTTTTCATCTTTAATGTACTTGGGATTAGCTGAGCATGTTAGCCTAGTACTTTGTAATTTTCATCACGTTTAGAAAAATTTCAGCCATTATTACTTCACTTATTTTTTCCACCCTTTAACTTTCTATGCATTGTTTGAGAGATTCCAGTTACATGTATATTTATCTACTTGAAGTTGCAGCCTGGAAACTTTTCTCAGGCAATAAGTGAGGGGAATATAGAGCTTATCTCCACTTTTCATAATCTTTTACAATTCACTGTTCTTTTTGACATGAATTCTGGTGTCTTAAGTGCCATTACTTCATATATTTTGTCTATAATTTTGTCATTTCATATGGAGTAAATCCAGTCCCTGTTACATCATCTTTATCAGAAACAAGCCTCTCTAGAATGTCTCTTAATTTTTAATGAGAAAAATGTGTTGGATAGTTTCATGAGCCCCAAAGTTAGTTCTCTGTTTGAAGGCCAATACATGTGAGTCAAAATAATAACATTGTTGCTTGGTGACTGTGGATGCAGATCAAAGGGAAATCTCTATAAGTTTTAAATGTATAAAAACTAAAGACCTTGGACAATTTCAACATTATATTATGCAAAGAAAGGGAAATAGGAAACAAAGGAAGAAAAATATGACACTTAACTTGTATATATAATTAGGGGAAACATCTGATTAATAGTCCCAAGTAAAGAATTTGGAAGTGATTTCTTTTTCACAATACACTATCAGGGTAAGGGACAAGGGACACATACAACATTGTACATATATTTGTATGATAAAATTCCATAAAATAGTGAAAATGAATGAAGCATAGGTAGACATATAAATATGGATGATCGATATTTTCAGAAATAAGTCTTTGAGTGGACAAAATACACAAGGCAGAATCAACAAGACCCAGAAATAGTGCAATGGTATAAAATATTTATTACAATGAGGAGAGTGACATTTCACAGATCAAAATTTCTGACATAGTAGACAAATAAGAGATGGGTTATGAGGGAGGAGCCAAGATGGCCAAATAGGAACAGCTCCGGTCTACAGCTCCCAGCGTGAGCGACGCAGAAGATGGGTGATTTCTGCATTTCCATCTGAGGTGCTGTGTTCATCTCACTAGGGAGTGCCAGACAGTGGGTGCAGGTCAGTGGGTGAGTGCACCGTGCACCAGCCGAAGCAGGGGCGAGGCATTGCCTCACTCGGGAAGCGCAAGGGGTCAGGTAGTTCCCTTTCCAGGGGTGACAGACGGCACCTGGAAAATCAGGCCACTCCCACCCGAATACTGTGCTTTTCCGACAGGCTTAGCAAACGGTGCCCCAGGAGATTATAGCCCGCACCTGGCTCAGAGGGTCCTACGCCCACAGTCTCGCTGATTGCTAGCACAGCAGTCTGAGATCAAACAGCAAGTCGGCAGTGAGGCTGGGGGAGGGGTGCCCGCCATTGCCCAGGCTCGCTTAGGTAAACAAAGCAGCCTGGAAGCTTGAACTGGGTGGAGCCCACCACAGCTCAAGGAGGCCTGCCTGCCTCTGTAGGCTCCACCTCTGGGGGCAGGGCACAGGCAAACAAAAAGACAGCAGTAACCTCTGCAGACTTAAATGTCCCTGTCTGACAGCTTTGAGGAGAGCAGTGGTTCTCCCAGCACGCAGCTGGAGATCTGAGAACGGGCAGACTGCCTCCTCAAGTGGGTCCCTGACCCTTGACCCCTGAGCAGCCTAACTGGGAGGCACCCCCCAGCAGGGGCAGACTGACACCTCACACGGCCGGCCAGGTACTCCAACAGACCTGCAGCTGAGGGTCCTGTCTGTTAGAAGGAAAACTAATAGAAAGGATATCCACACCAAAAACCCATCTGTACATCACCATCATCAAAGACCAAAAGTAGATAAAACTACAAAGATGGGGAAAAAACAGAGCAGAAAAACTGGAAACTCTAAAAAGCAGAGCGCCTCTCCTCCTCCAAAAGAACGCAGTTCCTCACCAGCAACGGAACAAAGCTGGATGGAGAATGACTTTGACGAGTTGAGAGAAGAAGGCTGCAGATGATCAAACTACTGCGAGCTACAGGAGGAAATTCAAACCAAAGGCAAAGAAGTTGAAAACTTCGAAAAAAATTTAGACGAATGTATAACTAGAATAACCAATACAGAGAAGTGCTTAAAGGAGCTGATGGAGCTGAAAGCCAAGGCTCGAGAACTACGTGAAGAATGTAGAAGCCTCAGGAGCCAGTGCGATCAACTGGAAGAAAGGATATCAGTGATGGAAGATGAAATGAATGAAATAAAGCAAGAAGGGAAGTTGAGAGAAAAAAGAATAAAAAGAAACGAGCAAAGCCTCCAAGAAATGTGGGACTATGTGAAAAGACCAAATCTACGTCTGATTGGTGTACCTGAAAGTGATGGGGAGAATGGAACCAAGTTGGAAAACACTCTGCAGGATATTATCCAGGAGAACTTCCCCAATCTAGCAAGGCAGGCCAACATTCAGATACAGGAAATACAGAGAACGCCACAAAGATACTCCTCGAGAAGAGCAACTCCAAGACACATAATTGTCAGATTCACCAAAGTTGAAATGAAGGAAAAAATGTTAAGGGCAGCCAGAGAGAAAGGTCGGGTTACCATCAAAGGGAAGCCCATCAGACTAACAGCGGATCTCTCGGCAGAAACCCTACAAGCCAGAAGAGAGTGGGGGCCAATATTCAACATTCTTAAAGAAAAGAATTTTCAACCCAGAATTTCATATCCAGCCAAACTAAGCTTCATAAGTGAAGGAGAAATAAAATACTTTACAAACAAGCAAATGCTGAGAGATTTTGTCACCACCAGGCCTGCCCTAAAAGAGCTCCTGAAGGAAGTGCTAAACATGGAAAGGCACAACAGGTACCAGCCACTGCAAAATCATGCCAAAATGTAAAGACCATCGAGACTAGGAAGAGACTGCATCAACTAATGAGCAAAATAACCAGCTAACATCATAATGACAGGATCAAATTCACACATAACAATATTAACTTTAAATGTAAATGGACTAAATGCTCCAAGTAAAAGACACAGACTGGCAAATTGGATAAAGACTCAAGACCCATCAGTGTGCTGTATTCAGGAAACCCATCTCACGTGCAGAGACACACATAGGCTCAAAATAAAAGGATGGAGGAAGATCTACCAAGCAAATGGAAAACAAAAAAAGGCAGGGGTTGCAATCCTAGTCTCTGATAAAACAGACTTTAAACCAACAAAGATCAAAAGAGACAAAGAAGGCCATTACATAATGGTAAAGGGATTAATTCAACAAGAAGAGCTAACTATCCTAAATATGCATGCACCCAATACAGGAGCACCCAGATTCATAAAGCAAGTCCTGAGTGACCTACAAAGAGACTTAGACTCCCACACATTAATAATGGGAGGCTTTAACACCCCACTGTCAACATTAGACAGATCAACGAGACAGAAAGTCAACAAGGATACCCAGGAATTGAACTCAGCTCTGCACCAAGCGGACCTAATAGACATCTACAGAACTCTCCACCCCAAATCAACAGAATATACATTTTTTTCAGCACCACACCACACCTATTCCACAATTGACCACATACTTGGAAGTAAAGCTCTCCTCAATAAATGTAAAAGAACAGAAATTATAACAAACTATCTCTCAGATCACAGTGCAATCAAGCTAGAACTCAGGATTAAGAATCTCACTCAAAACCGCTCAACTACATGGAAACTGAACAACTTGCTCCTGAATGACTACTGGGTACATAATGAAATGAAGGCAGAAATAAAGATGTTCTTTGAAACCAACGAGAACCAAGACACAACATACCAGAATCTCTGGGATGCATTCAAAGCAGTGTGTAGAGAGAAATTTATAGCACTAAATGCCCACAAGAGAAAGCAGGAAAGATCCAAAATTGACACCCTAACATCACAATTAAAAGAACTAGAAAAGCAAGAGTAAACACATTCAAAAGCTAGCAGAAGGCAAGAAATAACTAAAATCAGAGCAGAACTGAAGGAAATAGAGACACAAAAAACCCTTCAAAAAATTAATGAATCCAGGAGCTGGTTTTTTGAAAGAATCAACAAAATTGATAGACCGCTAGCAAGATTAATAAAGAAAAAAAGAGAGAAGAATCAAATAGATGCAATAAAAAATGATAAAGGGGATATCACCACCGATCCCATAGAAATACAAACTACCATCAGAGAATACTACAAACACCTCTATGCAAATAAACTAGAAAATCTAGAAGAAATGGATAAATTCCTCAACACATACACCCTCCGAAGACTAAACCAGGAAGAAGTTGAATCTCTGAATAGACCAATAACAGGAGCTGAAATTGTGGCAATAATCAATAGCTTACCAACCAAAAAAAGTCCAGGACCAGATGGGTTCACAGCCGAATTCTACCAGAGGTACAAGGAGGAACTAGTACCATTCCTTCTGAAACTATTCCAATCAATAGAAAAAGAGGGAATCCTCCCTAACTCATTTTATGAGGCCAGCATCATCCTGATAGCAAAGCCTGGCAGAGACACAACAAAAAAAGAGAATTTTAGACCAATAACCTTGATGAACATTGATGTAAAAATCCTCAATAAAATACTGGCAAACAGAATCCAGCAGCACATCAAAACGCTTATCCACCACGATCAAGTGGGCTTCATCCCTGGGATGCAAGGCTGGTTCAATATACGCAAATCAATAAATGTAATCCAGCATATAAACAGAACCAAAGACAAAAACCACATGATTATCTCAATAGATGCAGAAAAGACCTTTGACAAAATTCAACAACCCTTCATGCTAAAAACTCTCAATAAATTAGGAATTGATGGGACGTATCTCAAAATAATAAGAGCTATTTATGACAAACCCACAGCCAATATCATACTGAATGGGCAAAAACTGGAAGCATTCCCTTTGAAAACTGGCACAAGACAGGGATGCCCTCTCTCACCACTTCTATTCAACATAGTGTTGGAAGTTCTGGCCAGGGCAATTAGTCAGGAGAAGGAAATAAGGGTATTCAATTAGGAAAAGAGGAAGTCAAATTGTCCCTGTTTGCAGATGACATGATTGTATATCTAGAAAACCCCATTGTCTCAGCCCAAAATCTCCTTAAGCTGATAAGCAACTTCAGCAAAGTCTCAGGATACAAAATCAATGTACAAAAATCACAAGCATTCTTATACATCAAAAACAGACAAACAGAGAGCCAAATCATGAGTGAACTCCCATTCACAATTGCTTCAAAGAGAATAAAATACCTAGGAATCCAACTTACAAGGGATGTGAAGGACCTCTTCAAGGAGAACTACAAACCACTGCTCAAGGAAATAAAAGAGGATACAAATGAATGGAAGAACATTCCATGCTCATGGGTAGGAAGAATCAATATCGTGAAAATGGCCATCCTTCCCAAGGTAATTTACAGATTCAATGCCATCCCCATCAAGCTACCAATGACTTTCTTCACAGAATTGGAAAAAACTACTTTAAAGTTCATATGGAACCAAAAAAGAGCCCGCATCACCAAGTCAATCCTAAGCCAAAAGAACAAAGCTAGAGGCATCACACTACCTGACTTCAAACTATACTACAAGGCTACAGTAACCAAAACAGCATGGTACTGGTACCAAAACAGAGATATAGATCAATGGAACAGAACAGAGCCGTCAGATATAATTCCACGTATCTACAACTATCTGATCTTTGACAAACCTGAGAAAAACAAGCAATGGGGAAAGGAATCCCTATTTAATAAATGGTGCTGGGAAAACTGGCTAGCCATATGTAGAAAGCGGAAACTGGATCCCTTCCTTACACCTTATACAAAAATCAATTCGAGATGGATTAAAGACTTAAATGTTAGACCTAAAACCATAAAAACCCTAGAAGAAAACCTAGGCATTACCATTCAGTACATAGGCATGGGCAAGCACTTCATGTCGAAAACACCAAAAGCAATGGCAACAAAAGCCAAAATTGACAAATGGGATCTAATTAAACTAAAGAGCTTCTGCACAGCAAAAGAAACTATCATCAGAGTGAACAGGCAACCTACAAAATGGGAGAAAATTTTTGCAACCTACTCATCTGACAAAGGGCTAATATCCAGAATCTACAATGAACTCCAACAAATTTACAAGAAAAAAACAAACAACCCCATCAAAAAGTGGGTGAAGGACATGAACAGACACTTCTCAAAAGAAGACATTTATGCAGCCAAAAAACACATGAAAAAATGCTCACCATCACTGGCCATCAGAGAAATGCAAATCAAAACCACAATGAGATACCATCTCACACCAGTTAGAATGGCAATCATTAAAAAGTCAGGAAACAACAGGTGCTGGAGAGGATGTGGAGAAATAGGAACACTTTTACACTGTTGGTGGGACTGTAAACTAGTTCAGTCCTTGTGGAAGTCAGTGTGGCGAGTCCTCAGGGATCTAGAACTAGAAATTCCATTCGACCCAGCCATCCCATTACTGGGTATATACCCAAAGGACTATAAATCATGCTGCTATAAAGACACATGCACACGTATGTTTATTGTGGCATTATTCACAATAGCAAAGACTTGGAACCAACCCAAATGTCCAACAATGATAGACTGGATGAAGAAAATGTGGCACATATACACCATGGAATACTATGCAGCCATAAAAAATGATGAGTTCATGTCCTTTGTAGGGACATGGATGAAATTGGAAATCATCATTCTCAGTAAACTATCACAAGAACAAAAAACCAAACACCGCATATTCTCACTCATAGGTGGGAATTGAACAATGAGAACACATGGACACAGGAAGGGGAACATCACACTTCGGGGACTGTTGTGGGGTTGGGGGAGGGGGGAGGGATAGCATTGGGAGATATACCTAATGCTAGATGACGACTTCGTGGGTGCAGCGCACCAGCATGGCACATGTATACATATGTAACTTACCTGCACATTGCGCACATGTACCATAAAACCTAAAGTATAATAATAATAATAATAATGATTAAAAAAATAGAAATAATAGTGAAAATAAAAAACTTAGGTAAGTTGAATAACCAAATAATAATTTCTGGAGAACTAGTTAGTGGTAAGATGAGGGTTTTTTTTTTACATTTGTCAGTCTTTTCTTCAAAATGAGAAGGCACAGTTAAATCATAGACTTCTCTAACTTATGTAGATTCCAAAATAGTGAGGAAAATAAATGAGTTAGAAAAAATATTTGCAGAAATTACAATGAAAAATTTCCTCACATTATAAATTGATGTTGAAAGGGTTAATTAGATGTTAATTGGGATAAATCAAAATATATAGATACATTATAATTGTAGGGGAAAAAGAAATAGTAGCATGGGTCCTAATTAAGTCACAGAAAAATAAGGATGTTAGAACATTTTAATATGTGAAGAACTTTTAAACATGCAGATTTACTAAATTCAACAAACATATCTAATTTTATTTTCCTTGGTAGGTTATGAACAGGTTTATAACAGTTGTCTTGCCTTTTTTGTTAAGATAGTTTCTAGATAAAGGACAGTATTATTTTTAAATTCTTATCAATGACAATGAACATAGCTATACATAGCAACTCAATTTTATGAACATATAAAAGCACTGTGATAGAAATTCTGAAAGGAATATAATCATCTATTTTAGTTAAGAAACTTAACTACCCCTCTAAAAGCAAAGATTTACAGTGACCAAAATTATCATGAATAACTTGAATAACGTAATTAATAAGCTTAATCAAAGACATGTAAAAATGTGCTTCTAATAAGAGCACAAACATCAGTTTTAGCTCTCCAGAAACAGACAAAAATAGTAACTTCAATGCTTTGTATTTAAATGCAGAAACAGAGGAAAAATTTCTTTAAGTGACCAGTAGTTTGCTTGGCAAAATTTTTTCTTAGTAATGACAGATATATGTCTACTTTTCTTATGCTTATAGCCCTTATATCTATTTATTCTGTTATTGTATTGAACAAGATCTCTAGTAATATGTGTAAACCTAATAGGAATCCTTATATTTTAGCCAATCTTAAAGAAACTGCATCCAAAATTCCCTTTTTAGTATGACATTTGCTATAGGGTTTCTTATGTAGAGTTTTACAAAAATAAGGAGTTTCCTTGTGTTGTTTGTATAAAGTAGGCCTGCTCTTTCCTTCCTGTTTTGCATTCTTTGTTGCTCTAACCACATAAATGAATTAAATAAACATTTTTAAATTTTCTTCATTTAAGCAAATGTAAAAAATGGAGTCTTTCTATACCTCTTATTTTAAATAAAAGTTGCATTTTTCTGTAAAAAAAAAAAAAAAAGAGATGGGTTATGCCTGTGGATCCTGAATTTGCCATGACTAATGATGGAACTAGAATGAAAGATTTAGATGGTTTACCAAATAAAGACATCTTCAATAAATTGGGGGAGTTAGATGGAAGTAATGGCATTTTGAGTGACATAGGTTTATTACAGATGCTTCAGAGGATCTACACGTTTTTGAAAGAAAGAGGTAGACTATGTTGTAAAAGCTATAAGTAGAGGGATGAGGATGAGGGTTTGGTGGGTGAGGGTTTGGTAGGTAAGACTCAGGGGACCTGAGAGCACCAGAGGGAAATGAAATGGAGTCAGATTAGCAAAGAGGTAGGCTAATTGAGATTACAATCCCCAACTCCATCTCCAAAGCACACACCCTTATTATGCAGAACTCGTCAACTCTAATCAGCAGACTTCAGCAAAGGATAACAGCACGGATTCTCAACAATAAGCAGGATCAGCAGTATTTTAGCAGGTGCCAGCATCTGTACTCAGGGAGTGAATCAAATACCAAAACTCTAGAAAACACAGAAGGACCAGAAGTCATATCAGAAAATATCTTTAATATTTTCTATGAGGGAGGATGCACCTGATAGGTATCTTCCAGAGAAAAATATCAAAGATAGGTATATTAGGCCATTCTTGCATTGCTATAAAGAAATATCTGATACTGGGTAATTCATAAAGAAAGGAGTTTTAATTGACTCATAGTTCTGCAGGCTGTACAAGCATAGTGCTGGCATTTGCTTGGCTTCTGGGGAAAGCCTCAGGGAGATTATGCTCATGTTGGAAGGTAAAGCAGGATCAAGCCATTCACATGGTGAACGTAGAAGCAAGAGAAAGGTGGAGGGACGTGCCACACACTTTTAAAAAACCAGATTTCACAATAACTCCCTCACTATCAAGAGGACAGCACCAAGCTGTGAGGGATCAGTACCCATGACTAAAATACCTCCCATTAGGCCCTGCCTCCGACATTAGGGATTAGAATTCAGCATGAGATTTGGTGGGGGGCATCTATTCAAACTGTATCAGTAGGCAAGAAAGATAATTCAGAAAATATTAAACATTTACACTATTTGACACTGAGAGACTTGGTTTCTTAATTAGAAGAAACTGTCTCAGCTTCATACTTCTCCTGTCTATACTCCCTTCCCCAAACAGTACTACAGATTTTGATGACATTCAAATTCATTTGAGAAAATTTAGAAACTATATGTAAAACACTGCAAATATATGTTATTTATCCCACACAAGTTACACACACACACATACACACACACACAGAAAAATACAGTATTTCTCTCTCTTTTTCTCCACCTTCTTTTATTCATCATTGTATTCTAGCTACTTAAACAGTTTCTGGTTCATGCAGATATATATTTGTTAATTAAATGAATATACACATGAACTTAATATATAATAAAAGAAAATCTCAAAACAAAATAAGGAGTGATGATGACAAAATAATATGGGATTTTGCTCAACTCTATACTGATATATTTCTGTATCTGGATGATTTTCTGGGAAAATAAAATTTTCTGGGAAAATAAAAATTTTCAAAATTTATAGCAAAAGAGACTTAAAACTCAAAAAGGGAAATTATATAAGATTGGAGACAACACTTTCAAAGAGCTACTCCCACCCCAAAAGCATCACACCAAGATATTCCTACAGATTAATTATACCAAAACTTAAAGTAACATATAATTTCTTCACTATTTAAAATCTTCCAGAATTTTTATAGTTCCAGGTTTTAGATTTAAGTCCTTGATCCATCTTGAGTTGATTTTTGTATAAGGTGAGAGATGAGGATCCAGTTTCATTCTTCTATATGTAGCTTGCCAATTATCCCAGCACCATTTGTTGAATAGGGTGTCCATCCCCACTTTATGTTTTTGTTTGCTTTGCCAAAGATCAGTTGGCTGTTAAGTGTTTGGGTTTATTTCTGGGTTCTCTATTCTGTTCCATTGGTCTATGTGCCTATTTTTATACCAGTAGCATGCTGTTTTGGTGATTATGGCCTTATAGTATAGTTTGAAATCAGGTAGTGTTATGCCACCAGATTTGTTCTTTTTGCTTAGTCTTGCATTGGCTATGAGGGCTCTTTTTGAGGTCCATATGAATTTTGGAACAGTTTTTGTAGTTTTCCTCATAGAGGTTTTTTACCTCCTTGGTTAGGTATATTCCTAAGTATTTTATTTTATTTTTTTGCAGCTATTGTAAAGGGGTTGAGCTCTTGATGTGATTCTCAGCTTGGTCACTGTTGGTGTACAGCAGAGCTACTGGTTCGTGTACGTTAGTTTTGTATCTGGAAACTTTGCTGAATTATTTTATAGTTCTAGGAGCTTTTGGAGGATTCTTTAGGGTTTTGTAGATATCATATCATCAGCAAACAGTGAAAGTTTGACTTCCTCTTTACCAATTTGGATGCCCTTTATTTCTTTCTCTTGTCTGATTGCTCTGGCTAGGACTTCCAGTATGTTGAAGAGAAGTGGTGAAAGTGGGCATCCTTCTCTTGTTCCAGTTCTCAGAGAGAATGCTTTCAACTTTTCCCCATTCAGTATTATGTTGACTGTGGGTTTGTCATAGATGGCTTTTATTAAATTGAGGTATGTCCCTTGTATGCCAATTTTGCTGAGAGTTTTAAGCATAAAAGAATACTGGATTTTGTTGAATGCTTTTACTGTGTCTATTGACATGATAATGTGATTTTTGTTTTTAATTCTGTTTATGTGGTATAACACATTTATTGACTTGCATATGTTAAACCATCCCTGCATCCCTGGTATGAAACCCACTTGATCATGGTGGATTCTATAAGATAACATCAGAAAAACCTGTCTTTCTTTTCTTTTTTATTTTATTTTATTTTTTGAGACAGAGTTTCACTCTGTCACCCAGACTGGAGCTCAGTGGTGCGATCTCGGCTCACTGCAAGCTCCACTTCCTGGGTTCTCCTGCCTCAGCCTCCCAAGTAGCTGGGACTACAGGCGCACGCCACCATACCCGGCTAATTTTTTGTATTTTTAGTAGAGATGGGGTTTCACCATGTTAGCCAGGATGAACTTGATCTCCTGACCTCGTGATCCACCCGTCTCGGCCTCCCTAAGTGCTGTGATTACAGGCGTGAGCCACTGCGCCCAGCCAAAAAACCTTTGTAGACATTGGCTTAGGCAAGGATTTGATGATCAAGAACCGAAAAGCAAATGCAATGAAAACAAAGATAAGGGGATTAATTAAACTAAAGCGCTTTTGCACAGCGAAAGGAACAGTCAAGTAAACAATACAGCCCACAGAGTGGGAGAAAATCTTCAAAACCTATACATCTCACCAAAGACTAATACCCAGAATCTACAATGAACTCCAACAGATTAGCAAGAAAAAACAAACAATCCCATTAAAAAGTGGGCTAAGGACATGAATAGACAATTCTCAAAAAAAGATATACAAATGGCCAACAAACTTATGAAAAAATGCTCAATATCACTAATGATCAGGGAAATGCAAATCAAAACCACAGTATGATACCATTTTACTCCCACAGGAATGGCCATAATAAAAAAAAAAAAGTAGATGTTGGTGTGGATGCAGTGAACAGGGAACACTTTACGCTGCTGGTGGCAATGGTATAACCACCATAGAAAACCATGTGGAGATTCCTTAAAGAACTAAAAGTAGAACTACCATTTGATCCAGTAATCCCACTACTGGATATCTACCCAGAAGAAATGAAGTTGTTACACAAAAAAGATACTTGCACACACGTTTATAGCAGCACAATTCGCAATTACAAAAATGTGGAACCAACCCAAATGCCCATCATCAATGAGTGGATAAAGAAGCTGCTATTCATATATGATGGACTACTACCTGGCCATAAAAAGGAATGAATTAATGGCATTTGCAGCAACCTGGATGAGATTGGAGACTATTATTCTAGGTGAAGTAACTCAGGAATGGAAAACCAAACATCTCATGTCCTCGCTCATATGTGGGAGCTAAGCTATGAGGATGTGAAGGCATAAGAATACCATAATGGACTTTAGGGACTCGGGGGAAAGGTGGGAAGGGAGTGAGGTATAAAAGACTACAAATTGACAAAGTCTGCAAAGCCTTGATAAGAAAACCCAAAAACAATAGCACAGGAAAGAATATAATGGACTAATAAATGTCAATTAAAGTAGCCTTAATAAAGTATTAGCAAATAGAATACAGAAGCATGTTAAAAATATACTAAAACACAGCCATCTGGGATCCACAGCAGAAATACAAAGATGGTTTAAGAGTAGAAATTCCATTAATATAAGTTAACATATGAAGATGAATCATGTTATCATTTTTCATAGATGCTAAAAATTCAGCATCAATTATTAATTAAAATTATTTTTTGTTCTTTATTTACTTTTTATTTATATAAACTTAAGGGATATAAGTACAGTTTTGTTAAATGGCTATATTGTGTAGTGGTGAAGTCTGGGCTTTTTAGTGTATCTGTTCTTAATAAAGTAATAGTTAAGTTGATAGGATGTAAAACATGTACATCTCAACCCAAAACTCAGAATTATGACTGATACGGTAATACAATAAACATTTCTATTAAGTCAAGTACAAGACATAGCTATCCAAATTACTGCTATTTAACATTTTTCTGGGAGGACTAGTTAAAGCAATTGAAAAAGAGGAAAAAATTGATGTTAAATGTTCATAGTTCATAAATGGAAAAAACAAAACTAATACACTTGGCTGGGATTTCTAGAAAAGATTATTTTTACTCTGGTTCAAATGGTTGTGTAATCTGAAAAAGTTACTTATTTGCAACTAATTTTTTTTCCTATAATGAGGTGACTGAAAGAGGAAGTAGTGGCATACATTTCTGAAATGACAGAATTTTTTTTGTAAGTAGCCAATGAATTTCTCTACCAGCCTTCCTCTTATCCTCTTACTCTATTTGAAAACCATGGCTTAAATAATACATGGTATTTCCACTGGCTTTATATAATTTTTTTCTGTTTTATATTTGTATCTTAATAAAAAATGGATCTCAAATGGTTGTTTGGTGGTGCTAGTTGGAGAATTCAGCTATTATTTGATATTAGTCTTAAGACATTTTCTTGTCGATTTGTAGAGGGAAATTTCCATTTAAGGGCACATTCTCAGAAGGGATAAAACATGGAGTAGCGGTGAAAGGAGAAAATTGCCTGACCAGCTAGACTGGCTTATTTAATCTAATGGCAATAAATAACGCAATCTATTTTTAAAAAAGAAATTTTAAGGACCACTCTCCAAATTTGAAGAGACTTAGGAAAATGATATTTTTAGCAGTTTAGAAAAATGATGATTTTTTTCAATATAATCTATTTAATATCTTGCCAACTTTTCATTTGAAAAGTCATATTTTTAATTTAGTGAATTTGAGAGTTGGTTTTCTCAAAACCTATATAAATTGCTTTATGAATGTGAAAGAAAAAATAGATAAACTAAGACTGTTGAACTTTAGGGAAGAAGATTAATTATTTTTCACTTTCAATTTAAGAGAAACAGCTCATTTGTTGCTTTGTTTTGCTTCTAGAATGTAATTTATCTTGTGCCAAAGAGAGGCAAGAATGAATCCAAATTAGACAATGAATGTAGAAAACATGTTTTTTTTACTCAAATACCACTAAAATGATGGCATGAATAAAAAAAATTAAGAAACATATAAGGCAATAGAAAATAGTCAAGGGTGAGAGTACAGAAAATAGCATGTAATAAAGATCAACATAATATTTTAAACTATATGTAAAATGGACAAGTGGCAACTCACTAAGACTAGAAAAATCTGAATTGTAGTTCTGATTTCATGCTGAGGATCAATCAACAAATAATTTGATTTATTCCAAGGATTTGGGGATTGGCAGCAGCTGCATTTGGGATATGATGGTGATGGGCAAAAGCAGGAAGAATATTGGAAGTTGGTAACACAAAGCAATTAAGCCACTTACTCTACCTGCACTCCAAACCACCAGCAGGAGACTCCCTCCTCAACTCCAGCAGAGGTCTGGATGTTTATTTTTCTGGGAGGACAAACTAGAAGTACTCTGGGTTCAGGAACAATGGGCACGTTTGAACATGGTGGATCTGTACTCAACTCCTAGGTTTATATCTCCTAGAGTATAGACTGGAAGGTTCCTCAGGGGAAACTGGAAGAACCAAGAGGAGAGCTATTTAGATATAGTTCTCTCTTCAGTAATCCTGCACACTGAGGCTCTTCAGCTGATAAGCCCCTTCCCACCTAGAGTCATTTCCTTGATGACTAGCTAGTAGGCCTATGAAAAATTGCTCAACTTCATTAGTCCTGAAGGAAATGAAATTTAAAGCCACAGTGGTATATCACTACACGCTTGCCAGAATATGAAAATGAAAGCATCAAGGAGGAGAAACGGAGGCACAGAACTCTCACATATTGCTGGTAGGTGTACAAATTGGTACAATTGCTTTGGAAAACTGATAGTACTCCTATACCTAAATGCCCTATTGTGTCCGGAATTGGTGGGTTCTTGGTCTCACTGCCTTCAAGAATGAAGCCGCGGATCCTCGCGGTGAGTGTTACAGCTCTTAAGGTGGCGTGTCTGCAGTTTGTTCCTTCTGATGTTCGGATGTGTTTGGAGTTTCTTCCTTCTGGTGTGTTCGTAGTCTCGCTGGCTCAGGAGTGAAGCCGCAGACCTTTGCGGTGAGTGTTACAGCTCTTAAGGCAGCGCGTCTAGAGTTGTTCCTTCCTCCTGGTGGGTTCGTGGCCTTGCTGGGTTCAGGAATGAAGCTGCAGATCTTCGCGGTGAGTGTTACAGCTCATAAAAGCAGCGTGGACCCAAAGAGTGAGCAGTAGCAAGATTTATTGCAAAGAGCAAAAGAACAAAGCTTCCACAATGCGGAAAGGGACCCAAGCCGGTTGCCACTGCTAGCTCGGGCAGCCTGCTTTTAGTCTCTTATCTGGCCCCACCCACATCCTGCTGATTGGTAGAGCCGAGTGGCCTGTTTTGACAGGGTGCTGATTGGTGCAGTTTACAATCCCTGAGCTAGATACAAAGGTTCTCCATGTCCCCATCAGATTAGTTAGATAGGGAGTTTCCACACCCAGGTTCTCCAAGGCCCCACCAGAGCAGCTAGATACAGAGTGTCGATTGGTGCACTCACAAACCTTGAGCTAAACACAGGGTGCTGATTGGTGTATTTACAATCCCTGAGCTAGACATAAAGGTTCTCCATGTCCTCACCAGACTCAGGAGCCCAGCTGGCTTCACCTAGTGGATCCCGCACCGGGGCTGCAGGTGGAGCTGCCTGCCAGTCCCGCGCCGTGCGCTCACACTCCTCAGCCCCTGGGTGTTCCATGGGACTGGGTGCCATGGAGCAGGGGGCGGCGCTCGTCGGGGAAGGTTGGGCTGCACAGGAACCCACGGAGGCGGGGGAAGGCGCAGGCATGGGGGGCTGTGGTCCCGAGGCCTGCCCCGTGAGAAATCGAGAGCAGCGCCGGTAGGCTGGCACTGCTGGGGGACCCCGTATACCCTCCACAGCCGCTGGCCCGGGTGCTAAGTCCCTCATTGCCCGGCCAGCAGGGCCCGCCGGCTGCTCCAAGTGCGGGGCCCGCCAAGCTCACGCCCACCCGGAACTCCAGCTGGCCTGCAAGCGCCACACACAACCCCGGTTCCCGCTCGCGCCTCTCCCTCCACACCTCCCTGCAAGCTGAGGGAGTGGGCGCCGGCCTTGGCCAGCCCAGAAAGCAGCTCCCACAGTGCAGCGGTGGGCTGAAGAGCTCCTCAGGTTCCACCAAAATGGTAGCCCAGGCAGAGGAGGCACCGAGAGCGAGCGAGGGCTGTGAGGACTGCCAGCACGGTGTCACCTCTCACTATGATCCACTCTGGATGAAAAGGCAGTGAAAATGAGGGCATATATTCACCAAAAGACATATACAGTAAAGTTTATAGCAGTTTGATTCATAATAGCCCAAGAAATAACCTAAATGCCCAATAACAGTTCAATGGATGAAGAGGGCTATATTCATATAATCAAATTGCTACACTATTATAAAGAAAACCATTCTGTTATTTGCAATATTAATGATGAATCTCACAGATATATGACTGAATGAAAAAAGTCAGGCACAGAAAAGTACGTAATACATGATTCTATTTGTATGCTGTTCAAAAACAGGCATAATTAATCTTTGATGATAGAGGTCAAATTATCGGTTACCTATGAAGATGTTGACTGAGAGAAGGCAGCAGGAAGTCTTTGAGGTGTTGGAAATATTTTTTATCTTGATTTGGGTTATGGTACACAGTGTTTACATATGCAAACATTTATCAAGATATATAATTAAGTTGTATGCAGTTCACCGCTTATAAACTGAGTCTCCATAATAAGAAAAAGAGAGAAAATAAAAAGTAAATTAGAGTATCCTTCCAGGAAATTGTTACAGTTCTCGAGGCTGTTAACCAAGATTCTGGCTGTCCCTCTTTCAGGGACCTAGTGTGACTGCACCTCCTCTCTTTTTTGCAGATCAGCATGGGCCTGTGACTTTCTGTGACTGATAAAATGTGAGTAAAAGTGATGTGAGTTCTTTCTGGGTGGAAGTTTTGAATAGCCAGAGTGTGGCTTGCCATGTTGCCTTTCCCCTACTTCAGTCCTGAGATCCTTTGGAGGGTGGAGACTCAGTTCCCCTAGCCTCTGAGTAAGAATGATGTGGAGCTGAGTACTTAGCTAGTCTCTTAGACTCACAGTATCAGTGAGAAATAAACATCTGCTGTATTAAACTACTGATATTTGGGATGGTTTTCTACTGCAACACAATACAATTCATTTTGATTGATTCTAGAGTCCAGCTTCCAAAAGGAGAGAAAGAAGATAAAAAGGAGTGAGAAAAATGTCAAAGAAATAAGGTAAAAACATTTCCCAGAAAGGAGTGGAGGAGGGGGAGGACTTTAATTTCGAGATTGAAAGACCCTCCCAGTGCTGAGTATAAGGAATGTACGGAACAAAACCCACATAACACATGTTATTGTGTCACTGTAGAATACTGAAGTTAAGAGATTGTACTAAAAGCCCATTGACAGGGGTACAAACGGATCACAAACAAAGAATTAAGAATCAGAACAGACTTGGACTTCCCGCCATAAACTCTGGAAGCTAGAAGACAATGAAATACCTTTTAAAATTCTACAAAACATGTACAATCTGGTTTTAAATCCCAGCCAATCTTTCAATCAGATGTGAGTGTGAAAATAAAGACATTTTAAAAGAGACAATGCTTCAAGAAATATATCTCTAGCTTACCTTTTCTCCCAAAGCTTTTTCAATATATGCTGCACTAAAATAATCTAGAAAGGTGATATAGTATGGTACGGTATCTCACAATATTGCCCACTCTCATTTCTTAGCAACAGAATAACTGAAATAAAGACAAATTTCCTATCATGCCTTCCTTGAAGGTAGGCATGGCCATTTGAATAAGTTCCACTTATGGAATTTAAGTGGAGGTAGTGAGTTTGACTTGCTTTTCTTCTTTCTTTTCTGTAGTGTACACATAATGGCTGAAGCTCCGTCAGCCATCTTGTATCACAACCTAGTGTCCCAGGAAATAAAAAGCAAGCATGGCAAAGCAATGCAATCTGAGGGTCCTTATTTCCTAACAACATAGTTTCCATTCCACTGCAGGACCATTCTTTTGTCCATGATAAGTAGACTCCTATTTCATTTAATCCCTTGTGTTGTTTTTCTGTTTTTCAGAGATGAGGGAAATTCTAACTCAAAGAAAGGGATTCTGTGAAAGGGAACTGAACACAGGAGAATGGCAGGGGAAATCCCCAGGAATGATAACAAAGGGAAATCTTAAGTTTTGAAGCAACAGTGTTCCAAAAGGGCTATATCTTATTTTTCTTATTACAGAAAGTCAATATATAATATCCAAAATTTAAAAATTGAGATTTAATAATATAAACTTGTTATTTGGGAATATAAGCTAAATATCAGGGGAAATATTGAAGAGAACCAAAATGAGTTTCCTCTGGGGAATGACAAACAAGAGTGAAAAGGGGTGAGAATGGGTGGCATAGGAAAGTGCTGTTTTCTATTATGAGCCTTGGTGAATTATTAGATCCATTAAACTCTGTAAATGTCTTTATTATTTGCTGTTTTTGCTGTATTTGTAGTGATAAATGATATAAATAACTTTTTAAAAGAAACTGAATATTGGTAACCACGATTTGCATTTTCAACTGCATGTGAACCAGAATGGTAAGGAAATTCTATTATTTGTGCTAGTTGACTTACTGGAAGGTGGTTTAAAGAAATGGCATTCTTAAACTGAGAGACAAAGGTCAAAGACAAGCAATGCCTTCGCTGTTAAAACGTATATCATGAAGCACAAATCCTTAATGGCATACAGTGGCAGTCCATGGGGAGTGAGGAGCAGTGCCTTTGGTTTGTATCTGTGACTTATTGCTATGACATGACACTATTACATTTTGGTTTTTAGCATTTTTAAACAGGAAGTAATAGTTATGAGAGATGAAGAACTTGGAATTAAGTACTGTAGTTATACACAGAAGGGTAATTTGGTTTTGATGTATTGGCCTGGGCCTGTTAACTAATAATACCAAATTTTAAGTAGCATCTCACCAGTATGAAAAAAAGGTTGCATCATTATTAATGTCTAAACTATAGTGAGTTTCACACAGGATTACGGTAAAGGTCAGGCCGTGTTTCTCTGAATTAAAAGCTATTCTGAGCTATCGCATTCCTAATCAACTCAGACCTAAAGGTGCATAGCTCAGTTATAATGAGGCACAATAAATTTAAATAAACTGCAAGATACTGTATAGTGATTTATATGTGCACTGTGGTATCCTTTTAACTCATTAGCAAGGAATGATACTATGTGTTTGCAACTGTTTTTTTGCTGTATAACTATTTTTTAATCACAATATTTCTTAGGAAAAGTACCTTATGCTCCCATTTTCTTTCTGTATGTGTAAAGTAAAAGGCAAAGGGTACTCCTGGCATGTACTCAAACATGAGTCACAGCAGAAAGAAACTGTCAAATATCCATCCAAATAAATTTCATAAATTAACAATTTGTAACTGGGCTCACATGTTTATGGTTTCACGGTATAGAATTGCCATGGGACTTGGGAAAAGAAATTGAAGGTTATGTGCAGGTTTCTGAATTACACTTCAGATTTATCCTTGTGGAGGAATTTTAAAAAATCTATTGAACACACTTGGGCATGTATTAAGAAACAAAAAGAAAACACCAAAATTTAGCTAGAAAATATTCTGATTAACAAATGAAAGGAGTTTTATTTGCCATCTTTCATTCTCTTATGTTCACCCAATAATTTTTGTAAATAACATATCACTATAGTTTGCTCATGTGGTGAATTTACACAAAGCACAGAGATTTAATTTCATTTAGTAAAACTCTTAAAAAATTTCTAGCTTGGGAACATTTCATGTATGCATGATCAAACATTAATTTAGACAGGGAGTAATGTAATAGAATTGGTCAAATTCATTTTATGGATGACTCAAATAACATTCACTTTTTGTGGTGATCAGAGGAGACTGTCTTAACATCCTGAGACCTGTGCCTCCTAATGCTTAAGAAATGTATCCAGGTGTTACATTTGTCTTAGGTCCCACTCTTCATACTTGAAATGGTCTCACTATTGCTGGAATTGAGTTTCTTTTAAGCAGAGCTTTGTATTGAAGCTGGATTTCTTTCCTGGGGCCCAGAAAGAAATTTCTTCCTCCAAAGCCCTGACCTGTGGATTTCCTCTGCCATTCTCTTTTGTTCAATCCCCTTTCATTGCTTTTGAGTTTTGTTATCAATTACATATGCTTCCCATTTTTTTTTTTTGGTTAATGAGTTTTTACCTGATATAAACTTGGTCTTGTACTTATTAATTCTATAATAGTGTGACAGATGCTGCTAAATATTCCCCAATATTTACTTTTCTCTTCCTCCTTTTAGCAATGGAATGGAAGTTTTATCTAGCTAAGTGACCATTCAACTACTAACTAATTTCTCAGCCTCCTTTGATGTTAGGTTTTATGGACCGAACTGTGTCCCCACAAAATGCACATGTTGAAGTCCTGATCCCCATTCCCTTAGAATATGACTGTATTTGGAGATAGGGTCTTTAAAGAGGTAATTAAGATTAAATGCGGTCATTAGCATGGGTCCTAATCCAATATAACTGGTGTCCTTATAAGGATACTAGGACACAGACACACACAGAGGAAAGACCATGTGAAGATGAAGGAAGAAGACAGACATCTATAGGCCAAGGAGAGAGGCTTCAGAAAAAAAAAACCCTGCAAATACTTTGATATCAAACGTCTAGCTTCTAGAATTGTGAGAAAATAAATTTCTATTATTGAAGTCACCCAGTCTGTGGTACTTTGCTGTGGAACTCTACAAACTGGTATACTAGGTGTGGCCATGACATTGAGTTTGCATTAATGAGGTATAAGCAGAAGTGATGTGTGTCATCACTAGGTCATTTTCTTAAAAATTAAGTCAGAATATGCTAGGTTGTCTCTTTACTTTCTTACAGGCTGGAACACAGATGTTGTGGGGGCTCAGCTTTGAGTTTTCAAATAAGGACAACACGTGGGGCAACAGGATGGAAGAAACCTGGGTCCCTGAATGACTTCATGGAGAAGAGCCATTCAGCTAGCCAGGACTACTTATATCTGAATTATTATGTAGGAGGTACGCAAACTTTTATCTTACTTAAGCTACTGAATTTTTTTGTGGGGGTGAAGGAGGGTCTTTGTTACTATAGCTTAATCTTTCCCCTAACAACAACGAAAAAACATTTTATAGAGTATCAGACAAAGGACTCCCACTCTATTTGTACTTTAATTTTTCATTTATATTCTACACATAATATAATACAGTTATACATCATAAACTATAAACATTTATAATTTAAATATGTAAAAGTGATAATATCTATATACTTTTTGATTGCATATTACATTGTGACACAACTGCCATTTTTATTACAATTCCATTTCCATTACAGATGTAGCAGTAATATGTTTAAAGTATGCTTCTGTCTTTCCTTTTATTAGTCATTATCAACAGGTCTTTATGATCTATAAATAAACTCAATTTCATCCTTCCCGAAGATCATCTGACCAAAGGTATCACCTAATCATCCTTGTAAATAAAAAAGATGGCATCAACCCACAGTCTGGCCCCATACACCTGGTCGCCATTCAAGACCTTGTCTAAGGGCTTTCTGATTACGTTTTGTTATTATTGTTACTTGTTAACATTTTACTAAACTATGAGGCTGGAACATATGGAATTATTTTTCACAGGCTTATTGATTTTCCACCTGTTTATTTATGATCACATGAAGTGATTTTTTTACATTCACTGATGATCATTGGATGTGAGTTTGGTGGACATCATACCCACCCTTCCATCTCCTACTTGTTTCTAGGCATTTCAGATGACTTCTACATTTTAGAGCATCAGTGTACAACGTTCTTTCTAAAATTGTTTTTGTTGTCAGAAAGTCCAGCTTTCTTTCTAATGTAACTTTATATAATCTTGCTGCTCTTTTTTGGTAATCTGTTATGTGTTGAATGAGTGTGTTATAATGCTCAAAACCTAATGTTTGCAGCAAATAGAAAGATAATGCCCCCTAAGTGAAATGGTGCATCAAATGGCACTAGTAGCCATTTGGAACTTCTTTCCATTTTGACTTATATAAGATAACTTGTAAGCAAAGCAACTTCACAGACATGTTCAACTAGAGAACTGTTGGGAACTAAAAGATGGGCATTTTCTTGCTATCTCCCAAGAAAAGGATAAGTTTAGCTTGACTGAATGGTGGTAATTCCATCTACCCACTCTTGCATGAAGTGATTAACCCACTGGAAGTCTGTGATCTGCTTTGAAGTCCCTAGCTTCAAAAGACTCCCCACATGAGGCCTATTAATATAAACTTGAGTTCCTCTAAATAGTGAAAAAAAAATCTTCTGTATTTTACTCTTAATTTTCTTTTTCAGTTGATGAAATGTCTTTGAGCATCAATAGGATTTTGAGATTATCATAATTTGTTCTCAGATGCACTACTGGGAGGGTAAAGCTCAATGGTCCTGGCACACAGTGTTCTATTTCATGTAAATCAGGCAGGAAAGTGACTCTACATTACTCTTTGGGTTTTGTTGAAGCATTTACTCTGTCTTGCCATCAGGTCATTGTTTTATTCTAAAGAACAATAAATTGAGATTGTGAGAGCATTTTGACATGCCAAAATAAACATTTATTCTTTGAATTTTTGAAGAGGAAATGCAAATTATTACATTTTATTGACTTTCTAGACCCTGGAGAGTGTACTCTATTTGGTAATTTGAGATTTCATTAAGTAACCGGGCATAGTTCTCAGTGGAGAAGGGCAAATAAAATATTTAGATTGAGTGGTCACTTTAACAAAGTAAGTTTCTTCCTCTCCATTAACTTTTGTTGAAAATAATCCATTTCAAATGAGAACTGAAATTATCCTAGTCCTAAAACATCTCACAATTGGCTGCCATGCCAAAAAAAAAAAAAAAAAAAGAAAAGAAAATTAACACAGTAAGATAAGGGAAAAAATGAGGCCTAAATACAAAAATTTAAGCCCAAAAGACAACACATATGTATTTAAGGTATTAATTACCATCTATATATATTATGTGCTGAGCATTATAATAAATGGAATAAAATGGTGTGAAAGATTTAGATTTTACAGAATTCATAAGCTAAGGGCATGTTAAAATAATGACTTAGATATGTTGTGATTAGAAGTTTTCAAAGTCTGGCTAGAGTCCTAAAATATTTGGAAGGTATATTCATTCATTTATTCAGCAAATATTTATTGAGAAAGTACTACATTTTGACCGAGTTGGCCTTAAGTTTCCTCTCCGTTTCACTTAACTTTAGAGAGGTTTCTTCCTGACTATAGATTCCTAAACATCTTTTTCCTGGAGCATGTACTTTAGGGAATTTGCAATTGTAAATTTTTTCTCTTTGATATATAAATCCTCTCCTAACTCCTTGCCAGTTTTACAATCGAGGAATGTCTTTCTCAAGGACCTGGAAGCCATCCCTTTGAAATGTAATTATCAGGAAAGAGCACCCTATCTCTCCGTCTCTGTAGGACTCAAGGAGCCTTACTTAAATAAATGCCAATTAGCAAATATGGATGGCTTAATCACACTGGTCAGTCTCCTCCCTAACATCTGCCAATATTTTTCCATTAGCTCACTCTGCTGCTTAAAGTCTCTCCCATCTTTGGTTTCAGGGTCTCAGCAGAGGTGAGTTCAGTCTCTCTTCCCTATTGTGATAGTCTTGATTAAATTTTTCTTTACGTATTTAACTTGTCCAGTGGAATTTTTCTTTAACAATTCCAAATGCTGTTTCATTGGGGAATATATGACATGATTGGGATGGGTATTTCCTTGCCCTCAAAGAGCTTAAAACTATTAAGTTTATAAACATTTATTGATTGTAAAGGCAACTTCAAATCTATATCATAGATCCATGTAATTCATGTATTAGGCCATTCTCACATTGCTGTAAAAAATACCTGAGACTGGGTAATTTATAAGAAAAGAGGTTTAATTTGCTTACAGCTCTGCAGGCTGTACAGGACATCTGCTTCTGAGGAGGCCACAAGAAGCTTCCAATCATGGTGGAAGGCAAAAGCACATCACATGGCAGAAGTGGGAAGAGGGGGAGGTGTCACACACTTTTAAATCACCAGATCTTATGAGAACTTACTATCACAAGGAAAGTACCATGACGATGGTACTAAGCCATTCATGAGTAATCCACCCCCATCTTCCAATCACTTCCTACCAGGTTCCACCTCCAACATTGGTAATTAAAATTCATATCTACAAACTTGGCCAATTGAGAGGTCCTCTAGACTGATGATGCTTATCTGAAAGCTTCTGGATCAGAGCTCATCTCAATTTCTACCCAAAGTCATGCTTACATGCATGCTGAATAATGGTGTGATTTGAAGGGCAGTAGCATGATATTTTACTTAGAAATATCTTTTCTGTCAGGGTTGCTAGATGTTTGAAATACCTTATGTAGACATACGTTACTTTGTATTGACAATTACCTTTTTCTCACTTTCTTTTCAAATATGATAAATAAACTGCTAACATCTCAGTATGAAGTAATACATCATATAGTCCTCCTCTGTGACGTGAAGAAGGCAGTCTCATAACTTTGGGAAGCTAATCTAGAGAGGAGCAGAGGGAATGAAGGAGAATGTTGAGAGTACAGTTCTTGGATAATTTTTGCAGAGCTAGTAAGTGTTGTCAGGGTGGGTTATATTAAATAATTCACATAAAATGAATACTCATAGAAATCAAACACATAAACATTACTTGGGAAAATAGAGAATGATCATGGTTAAAAAAATGGCTGAGTGATTTGGGGTCAGAACTAAAGCTTCCAAAAGTGAATAACTAAATGTACTATTTATCTTGATTTTTTCCTTAGGTATATCTAGTTCTTAATATCTATCAAGGCAAGCATGTTTTGACACACCTAAAATAGCTACTAGGTATTTTCCTTTGTATTTCTCTCCTCGTTCTCACTTACCCTCTGTCCAACTTCTTTTCCAAAGGTGAAATATTTTTAAAGTAATGTAAATGTGTGGTCTGAAGAAATTCCATCTGATGGAAAAATAAGCCTAAAAAGGGACTTTGCATGTGTTATTATGTGGATCTGGTGTGCTCTGCTCATAGACCTACCTATGATTGCCTTCTTGTTCATGGCTTAATACATATCATCTCTTTTTGAAACCTTCCCTGACCACCAAAAATAAAGTAGCCCCGCCTCATACCCTGCCGCTATCACAGATAGATTCTGCCCCATGACTCTATTTTATATTTGTCATAGTGTTTATTACTACCTGGAATTATTATTTCTTTAATTTATTTACTTATTTATTAACTGTTTTCTCCCATTAGGAAATAAGCTCCATGCAATAATGAATATTGTCTACATTGTTCAGTGTTATTTCTGCAGAGCCTAAATTATGACTGATGCATGGTGCACTCTCTAATGAAGAAAACTTCATATTACATTTTTTTTTACCTAAATATATTAACTCATCTCTTCCTCCTTTTGCCATGAATTAATTTTACTGTTATTTACTTTCCATATATTATATTTACAACAAAAATTACTCTTCGTCCTTTTCCAATTAAATCCTTTAAATTCTAGTTGAGAAATGAATGTTTGTTCACAATTGCATTTATTTTCTATTTTGTATTTATGTCCTAGACTATTGGGAAAATATATGAAAACTAGAATGTGTCTTATTATGAACAATCTATTTCAAACACATGAAGGTTATACAAGGAAGAGGGCTTTATCAAAACTTAATTTGTAGGATGAAAGGAGTTGACAAGTTCCATCACCAGCTCATACATGCAATATACAAAGATTAGGCCCCATGAGAAGCCCTTCAAAGACATACTTTCTGGTTTTGTTTACTACAATCACAAGTATTCTCTTTGCTTTGTTCTGGAGGTTGCTTAATATATCATTTGGTTCTACATGTTTCTTTCTCCTGATTTTTTTTTTATACTGTCAGATTCTGCCATGTCCATTCAAATCTAAAATTGTCTGAAACTATCTAAGTCACAACAAATCTGCTGTGTGAATAAAATCTTTATGGAGAGCTGTGAGGTTTCCAAGGCACATGCATAATAGAAATTCAATATCACTTCATTTGAGTTCAGGCAGAACTACCAATAGCTGCATTTCACAGAGACCCACAAATTGTGCTATGAAAAGAATGATTACGACAGAATGCCAAGCCTGTGTATGGGGGCCTGGTAAATGTATTCCATGGTCAGTGTGTGGATCACCTCAGGGTGGTGCTGATAGGAGAGAGGGGTGCTCTCAAGTTCAAAATTGTATTAGGAGCATCTAATAGTAATCAATTTTGATTTTTAATAGCACATTCCTTTTAGTATAAAAACTAAATTCAAGTAGGAAAAATGGCAATCTGCACAAGCTGCTTTAAAACGGAGAATTTGGCATTAGGCTATTTAACTTTAGTGCCAACAAAGCAGTTAGCCAAAAAAAAAAAAAAAAAAAAAAAAGCTGTATTATGAGTACAAAATTTTTTTTTTTATGCTTAAAGAGTTAATAAGAAGTAATTCTCTTTAGGACAAAAATTAAAGTTAAAGAATTTCTATGTGTTCCTGAGTAAGACAGGAAGAGAGAGAAGAGAATTCAAATCGAATTAGAGTAAATATTAGCAGGGAAGAAGTTAAAGATAATTAAAATTATTTTAGGGACTATTTTAGACCAGCATATGATTAACTTTACCTATGTGGATTCTAACCTCTAAGGATATGAATAATATAAAATTAAATATACTGAATTATGTTTCTATCAATATTTTTCATTTTGGGGCTAATTTTTTTCAACTAACTTTTTACCTAATACCTATATTTAAACATACTTTCACATCAAAAACTCTAAATTTAATATTTTAGTATACAACTTATTTGTGAAAAAATAATTGTCTAATAATACTCATTAGTTGGTTCATGCATTATTTTCTAAAGAGTTAACTGAACAACTAAAATATGCCCCATGCAATTTATAATTCTTAAAATCAAATTAAAGCTCAAGAGTTAGGTCATTATTACAATTAATCTTAATTTAGCATGAAAATGTGTGTCTGTGTAATGCTCTATTTTGATAGCTAGAGCATCTTTAGATGACTTAGACACAATTAATATTTCTTTATAACTTCTAAAAGAAAAATAACTCATAATAATATATGGTCATAAATTAATAATTAGAATATTTGTTAAGTGAAAGATCCAAAATAAATTTTATCTACTGATTATTTTGAAATAGCCACAATTTCTATGAGATTTCATAAATGCAAGATGATTTTAGAAAGAAATAAATATACAATAGAGATGTTTTTCATTATTAAAACATGATTGAGTCAACTGAGTGTATGCAGATACCTAGAAAAAACTATTTTTATTATGTTTACCTGATCTCTCCTGATGTTCTCCCAAAATTCATATGTTGAAACCCTAACCCCCAAGGTGATAGTATTAAGAGGCCGGGCTTTTTGACAGGCTCTGACCTGATGAATAGCTTTAGTGCTCTTTTATAATGGGACCAAAGGAACTCATTTGCCCCTTCACCATGAGAGGTCGCAAGGAGAAGGCACCACCTATGGACCAGGAAATGGGCCCTCACCAGACACTGTATCTGCTGGCGCGTTGATCTTACACTTCCCAGCCTCTAAAACTGTAAGAAATAAATTTCTGTTGTGTATAAGCTACTCAGTTTACGGTATTTTGTTATAGTAGCCTGAATGGACAAAGACTGACTACACATGAAAACAAATCTGACCCTGAGTAGTACTGTTGAAATTCTGTTTTAACAAACACTGAGAAAAAATTTATGTGATGCATTATCAAATATTTTTAAAATGTCCACCATGAATGGAATATTTCGAGTACATATGAAATACATTGGCTAATAAAGCACAATACTTTATTCTAATTCAATACCTTTTATTTATTGACAAGTATTTCTGAACATCTATAGAATAGTCAGGATATGCTAAGACCCAAATAATAATGACAGCTGCTGTTTACTGAACACCTACAGTTTTCCAAACATTGAGAGGTGGTATTGCATGGCATTTAAGGCTGTTTACTTTTTAACCAGAAGCTCTATTCAAATCCTACTTTAGTCCCTTACTAGTTGTGAGGCCTTGGGATGGTGATTTGCACCTCAGTTACCTTTTCTATAAAACAGAGACAATAACAGTACCTACTTCATAATGTTCCTATGAGGAAAGATTATGTGAATTCATGAATTAAACCCCTTGGAGCAATGTTTGGTACACAATAAGTACTTACAAAATTTTGATTAGTATTACTTAATAGTTTTGTTATTTTATCATGGCTTTCCTTAATAATTCTGGGGGAAAAGATGTATTATGATTATTTTATAGATAAGAAAACTGAGATTAAAGTGTTATATGCAAGTTTTCCCAATTCACATAGACAGTAACAGAGTTGTAAACTCCCAAGTTTATGCTCCTTCCACTCTATTTCTTTGTCTTCAAAGGTACTGAAGACCCAAAATTATTTCTCAAATTACTGGAGAAATAATGTAAACAATAGTTGTAGCAATAAAAATAGATAATAGATGTGAGTTTTTGACAAGTATATTAAAACAATCCTCAAATCAACAACAATAATAATATTATCATTGGTTTTCTTTTGTATTTTTTTTGTTTTTGAGATGGCGTCTTGCTCTGTCACCCAGGATAGAGTTCACTGGCACAATCAGTGCACTGGCTGGCTCACTGCAGCCTCCACCTCCCAGGTTCAAGTGATTCTCGTGCCTCAGCCTCCTGAGTAGCTGGGACTACAGGTGCATGCCACCACACCCAGCTAATTTTTGTATTTTTACTAGAGATGGGATTTCACCATGTTGGCCAGGCTGGTCGTGAACTCCTGACCCCAAGTGATTGGCCTGCCTCAGCCTCCCAAAGTGCTGGGATTACAGGCATGAGCCACTGCACCTGGCCAATATTATTATTATCTCTATTTTATAGATGAGGAAACTGAGACATAGAGGAGATTCCTAATGTGCTCAAAATCATACTGCTAGTAAGTGGCAGAAGTGCAAATGCTCCTTAAATATCTCTGTACATCCCCAAATGAAGCTCATATTTGCTCAGAAATGGATGAATTTCTCAGGTCTCCACATACTTATCCAGCTCTGATGTGCTGTATCGCTGAACCACAGCTCCAGGAAGCAACAGCAGCGCCTTCCTGTTCTTTGCATCCCTTACAAACCCTGCTGCTACCCCACATTACACTGCACAGCACAAGTCTATGCTTCCTCTGCTTTACTGAGGTGCTCACAGCAGTCCTTTCCACTGTTGACTGCCTTGGACCCAAACTCAGAAGTGGCCTATGGTGGAATTGGGAGGGCTTTCTTTATATTTTTCTGATGGCACTGTTAAGGAGCCTGAGGGAGTGATCCTGTGTTCCCAAAGTGTTACAGGTTTCCAATTTTTATTTTAGTCTTCTTTTGTTGGTCATGCATCCAGGAACTGTACTGGCAATGGATCAATTATGAATGACCATCTTGTACTGAATGCCTTCTTATCTGGCATGACTGGTGATATGATGTTGACTTAAATTTATCATGTCTGGTTCACTAAAACTTTTCTCCACCCATCCCCAGTTTGCCAGACATGTAGCAGACATATAGCAGAACATGCCAGACATATAGCAGAACCCCAGAATGGGCGCACTTTAAACTATGTCCCAGGATTCTCCTGTGCATACTTGCAAATATAACTTTCCCAGTCTCTAAATATATCTACGCATGCTTGGATCTTGGAAGTGGCCAACAGAGGGCAATGATTCAAGGTGAGGACTTCACCGCCCAAACATAAAGAAATTAATGATAATGTTATTTTAGAGATCCTCATTTCTTTTCTTTTCTTTCTTTCTTTTTTTTTTTTTTTTTTTTTTTTGAGATGGAGTTTCGCTCTTGTTGCCCAGGCTGGAGTGCAATGGTGTGATCTCATCTTATTGCAACCTCCGCCTTCCAGGTTCAAGCGATTCTCCTGCCTCAGCCTCCTGAGTAGCTGGGATTACAGGCATGCATCACCACGCACGGATAATTTTATATTTTTAGTAGAGATGGTGTTTCTCCATGTTGGTCAGGCTGGTCTCGAACTCCCGACCTCAGGTGATCCACCTGCTTCGGCCACTCAAAGTGCTGGGATTATAGGTGTGAGCCACTGTGACTGGCAAGATCCTTATTTCTTAACCATGTCAAATAACAGACTAGACTATACTTTTTTTGGTCAATACTCCTAAATTATATTCAGAACTTAGTAAGCTTATGATATTAATACGTAGCCAAATGTAATATGGAAACAAAAATACTATTAATATGTTTAATATATTTAGGAAAGTGGGTACAGTCTTAGGTATTTTATGAAATGTAATGTTTATTTTTATTAAACAATTATGTATGTGCATAATCACCAAACGAATGAAATATATAAAAATCTATCTATCTGTAATACATATATTTGATAAATATATATAGTCTGGTATCAATGTGTGTATATATACCGTGTGTGTGTGTCTGTATATATATGTGTGTGTGTGTGTATATATATATATATATATATAAAAGCATGAGTCATATTAAGATAAAAAGTGCAGATAAAACAAATAGGTTATAAAACATCAAGGCTAACTTTTAAATTGGGAATTCAAGCTTCCCAATTTGTATATATGTATATACATATATATCAATTTCCATGCGTTTTTAAAAATTATTTCTCTCTTATGTTCATCTTGTTGATGTCAATGTTTCTTTTGGCGGATCAAACTGATTTCATATGGTTGAGATGGGGCTGACCCCAGCCCCTGCCTGCAGACTGGTAAAATTCTCAGACCTGTCCAGTGGATACATTATGTTACCCTGGGCACCACTTTGATTGAGTCAGGACTGGGTATGTGACACAAACTATAACAATCAGAACTCTAGAACTTTTGCCTAAGCTACTTAGAGTACTAGAAAGTTCAATAAAGCCACTGTTGCCCATATTTGCCACCACATAATAAGTGATGAATATCTTGAAGACACTGAGTTCCAGAGTTCTTATCTACCAGAGAACTTTTAATAGTAAATCAACACCTTGTCTTTTTGCCTAGTCCAATTGTGTTGCAGCTTTCTCAATCGTGTTGTTTGGTGACTGGGAGGGAGTGTTAAAGCTCTTTCACTCCCACCAATGGTAAGCTCCAGGTTCTTGTCCCATAACCAAGAAGAAAAATGTCCGTGGACACCAGAGAGTAAGGCAGAGTCAGATTTATTAAGTGACAGAAAAGGTCTCAGCAAAGACAGGGGACCCTAAAGAGGTTTGCTAGCTATGAGGCTGAGTCCAAGGTTTTCATGGACTGGGAAGGGGGAGGAGTGTGCTGATTTGTCTGCAGGCTGTCATGGAGAAAGCACTACTCAGAAAGAGGTATGATAGTGCAAAGAACCAATTGGAGGCAGAGGTGAAGGCTTAACCTGGGACCTTGGCCCACAACCAATCAGGGGCTGAAGCGATGATTCACCCTGTGTAAATGGAAACTCGGACTGCGGCCAATCACAAAAAGGTAGACATATGTAAAATACGTGAAAAATAAAATACTAAGGCACACCAAGGAGATAGAACTGTGTCCAAAAAGGAGTGGAATTTGTTCATCTGGGTTCACAGAGTAGGTGTTTCCATTCAAGGATAAGGCTTTTCCTTATCTGGGGCCTGCAGTTTGATTTTCAGGCTGTTTTTGGTTTGAAGGAGTTTTGCTAAGGACTCCCCTAACTGCCTGCCTGGCTGGTTTCTTCCTTCCTTCTCTCTCAATTGAATTGAATAATTTTTAAATCTCGTCTTAGTCAGAAAAGTCCTAAGAGGATGGAATAGTTTGGAAAATGAAAATAAATTTAAGTCATGCACACTTAAAGAAAAAGCTGGCATTCTCAATTTAAAAGTTAGACTTGATGTTTTATCTTAAAATATTTTTAATCTGTAGCTTTTGACTTTAATATTAATCATGCTAATAACTTTTTAATTACATTTAGTAAAACTTTTTAATTACACTTAATTTAAAAGAAAACAAAGGCAAAAAATGTGATAACTTTTTAATTGTGTAATTATTTTGCCTTTCTTTTCTTTTTTAATCTGCCAAATCTTCTTCTCTTTTTTCATACAGGAAAGTTAGGTTAACCTTCATGAATAACAAGGGCTATTTTATCCTTTCATTTAAAAAAAAAATATATCAGATTTTTAGCGAGCTATTCAGGCAAAATAAAGGCACTCTACCAAAATGTTTTTTTCATTATTTTCTCATTACTTTTGTTTTTGTTCATGTTGGACAGCTACTTACTTGTCTAATAAAGCATTATTTGCCAAAACTCTTGACATTAAAGCAGCCAGCCTCTGGTTAGTCTTACCTCTTGAGACATACTTCATTGCTTACTACTTACACCTGGCTTTTGAAGACTCAGGAATTTAGAAATAGACTGAGCCATATTAAATAACCTACAATTATGACACGCAATATTTGAGTACACAATTTGACATACAATTGTTTCAAAAGCTTCCTGATTGTGTTATTGTATTCTTGATTTCTATTGTGTCTTTTGAAAACGTTGTATTCAGAAATGTCTGATTTTGTCTCCTTTTGTTAAGACAGTAAACATTCGTAAACATTTCAAGTCACCTGCTGAAAAAAGTCATTTTATGTTTTTCTTGTAAAATATTAATTGAAAGAGTTGAATACAAGTGTACTCCACTTTTAAGATGTTAAAATTACATAACAGTAATTACATAATAAAAGTAACTTGTAATGTAGCTGTTTGACTTCCAAATAAAATTTCTTAAAGATTTATTGAAATGGCAAGTTTCTTGAAGGACAAAACATTTTATAATATACTTTGCTTTATTTTTCTCTCTATAATAGTTTTATCTGCTCTTGCAAAAAATAACAGCTCAAAAGGGAAATTTTGTTTTATTTAATTTTCAAACAGAATCTCATATATGTTGATTGTGAGCCAGAAATTATTTTAAGCATTGTATTATTCCTTAAGGAACTCATAGAGTAGATGAGGATACAGATACATACATATCAATTGCAATGTCCATGGCATTTCTGATATATGAAGAAAAATAAATCTTAGTATCATCTCCCAAGAAACTCGTGATGCAGTATGGGGAAGAGCATATGCAAACAGTAAACTGTAACAAACAATGCTATAGGGTAAATTATAAACACTAATATATGGTGCTTGCAATGCTATAGGAAACCAGAGGAAGAAGATATCATTTTCAATTGAGAATTTCACAATTAGTAAAACTGGATATGCAGGTAGCAAATGGCAGAGTATTCAGAGCTAGAGCAAATGTATATTAAAAGCCTCAGTGATGTGGGAAACCTAGAAAAAATATTTAAGAGAGAGTGTTTTTAGCTGACTGGAGAATGAAACAATTGGTAATTCACATGGAAAGTTGGGAGTGTTGGCCAGGTGCAGTGGCTCATGCCTGTAATCTCAGCACTTTGGGAGGCCGAGGTGGGCGGAGCACGAGGTCAGGAGATCTATACTATCCTGGCTAACATGGTGAAACTCCGTCTCTACTAAAAATACAAAAAATTAGCTGGGCGTGGTGGCGGGCCCCTGTAGTCCCAGCTATTTGGGAGGCTGAGGCAGGAGAATGGCATGAACCCAGGAGGCGGAGCTTGCAGTGAGCCGAGATCGCGCCACTGCACTCCAGCCTGGATGACAGAGTGAGAGTCCGTCTAAAAAAAAAAAAGAAAAAAGAAAAAAGGAAAGTTGGGAGTGTTTCTGAGATGGGAAGTTGCAGGATGATCATGGTATTAAAAAAAGAAATCCAGTAGTGGGTATATATACATAGAAATACAGAGAAACTGCCTAGAGGCAGGATGTTTTCTTTGAAGGCTATTTTAGTGACATTAAGGGATAACGATATGAAATAGGACAGGAGTAAGTGAGACAAATACAGAAAATTGACAGTGGAATTATTATTATGCTACAGTTTATGTGATTCTCTGGCTAACTCAATATGAAAGAGAAATAGTAGAAATTGTATTCCAAAGTCATGTTCAATATTGCCAAGTTTAGTGTGTTATAGAATGGCAGTTATAAAGCTATGGCTGGGGTTAACTTCGCACTCTTTAAAACTTCCACAATTACCACTTACACTTCTAGGTTTAGGTGGTCATCATCTAAACAGAAGCCATTTCTCTGAGTAGGAACTCATAGCCTAGATAGGTTTAGGCAAAAGTGCTAGAATAAATGTGACATAATTTGGACAATAGAAAAAGATAGTTCACATATGAAGAATTATATAGTTTGTTTACATCACAATTTAAGGGATTATATTATCAAAAAAATAAGAAGGACATTAGTGTTTCTTTGATAATGGGAGTGTAATTGTTTACATCACAATTTAAGGGATTATATTATCAAAAAAATAAGAAGGACATTAGTGTTTCTTTGATAATGGGAGTGTAATTATTATACCAATCTATAATTAAAAATTAATGAACTATTAACAAATTATGAAATATGTGGTTCTTAGAAGTCTGTCTCTGTAAAATATTTTTAGCCCTATTTTGCAATATTTATTTTTCTTTTATTGTATAACATGGTAATCATATACTTATTATTAAAGAGTTGTTTCATTTTAAAGCATGAAAGAGTTAAACCCTTAAAAACATTCTAGGTTGAATTTTCACAGCGATATTCTGATCGCAAAAGAGTACTTTCTAACAAAACTTGAGAAATTCCTCTTGGGGTCTTTTTACACCCAAAGCAAAATTATTTTTCTCATTTGAATTTTTTTCCAATCTTTTTTTAACTCTTGAAAAACTTATCTAATGACTTTAATTTAAAAATGGTGATTTCCTATTGGTTTTTAATGACAATGTCAGTTTTAGAATAGTTCCTGGTTTCTTAAAAGAAGACAAAGGTTAATGAATCCTATAAGAGCCAAGTAAATGAGTTTTGCTAATTTTTTAACGAGAGAGTCTCTGAACTGTAGAATATATGTATATATATAAAAAACGTGTGTGTGTGTATATATAATATGCATATATATGTGCACACACACTGTGTTTGTGTTGTGTGTGTGTTGTGTGTGTGTGTGTGTGTGCGTGTGTTCTTGAAAGGCCACATGTATCTGGAGCTATTCCATATAGGGAAGCAAGTAAAGCTTTGTGGGATGTGTATATAAACTCACTTTATATTTATGTGACTCATGCATGCATACTTTTATTTCAATGTGTGATTATTTGAATTTCAATTCACACGTTGAAGACTTTCTCTTTTAAATACATGAAATAAAATCCAGTGCCAGGAAGAATCTACTTTTACAATCTTAACATTTGCAATTTCAAATACCTTCCAAAATATTGTAATCAGATATTAATTGCCCTGGGTAAATTTTTTTTGTCTTTGGATCAGGTTATCAACTCGTATTAAAACTATTGCACCGCTACATAATACAGAATATGCCGTTTGTGAAGAATTGCAGTCTCGATTTTCTCATTGGGTTTAACTCTGAGTTAGCTCTGATTAGATTAGGAACATAAATTAATTTCTGCCCTTAACCCAGTTTCCACTAAGCAAGTTCACAGGTGAGGGAGCAATAGAAGTACCCTGGCCCTAGACATAGAGTAAGAATGCAGTGGAGGAGAAATGGACAAGAGGAAGGTAATTTTTTTCTCAAGCCAACTAGATTCTGGGTGTATTGTGAGAACCAGGGTGAGGAAGATTATTTGATAATGACAGAGGGGTTCACTTGCAGAGAATAAAACATTTACCGTGCACAGACTCAATCATGGACAATTGTGAATTTCTAGGATGTGGCCACTTTGTTCTAAGCCCTTGGGAGACCACAGCGAGCAAAACCAACAAAGTGGAGCTTAAGTTTTATTGAAGGGTCAAATTTAAACAGGTGTTTTACATCTGATAGGGAAAGGACAAATCAGCTTTGTCACTTACCAACTATGATGTGACTAATACTTATGTGAAATTGTTACTCTGTGTCCAATTTATAAATGAAAAAGAACCCAGGAAATTTAAGTAAATTGCCAAAATTGTAAGTGATAGATTTAACACATCAGTCAGTTTCAAAAAGCTGGTATCCTTTTTACCATAGCACACATGCATTGAGAGCTTCATGGAAGATTATGAGCAGATGTAGTTCAGCAAAATCTGGAAACATGGACTTTAGAGGGGCAATCTTGTGACCCTGAATTTTGCCATTTAATAGACCTGTGACCTTAGACTGGTTACTTAAAGCCGAAAGCCTTAGTGGGGTAATTATATATCTGTCTCATTAGATTATTGGGTAATTATATATCTGTCTCATCAGATTATTGTGAGGATTAGGATAATAAATAGAAAACATTTAGCATAGTGACTGGAACATAATAAGTGTTAAAACATTATCTCTTATTATCATAATCATTATTATTTATGATATTTTATTATTCTTTCCTGATAAGGAAAGCTATTTGCCCTTTTAAAATCTGTACCTAGAATGAAGGATTATGGCTTAAAATGGTAAGAAAATATATATATGGATTTAAAGGTATAAAATTTAGGAGACACAAGGTATATAAAAACTATACTATTGGTTTCAATCTTATTTTAAAATTGAACTGAATTGTCTCCAGACACATGGATCATTTTGGTGTTTTCCAACATTACACATTTAAATTAGATGTATATTTTCACTACTGAATTTTTATATGAAAAAAGTACACTTAATGATGAAATTATTAGAAACACAGGACATTTAACTGAAAACACAAATGAGTTATTTATTATATTTGCATAAATATATTTGTGCCATATACATTCCTTTTATCTAAGTTCTAAATAGTGCTGCATTGCAATTGCATATTAACTTTACAATTATACACAAACTATGCAATTAAATGCTCACTTGAAATTAGGAATTATAAACTTTCCTGCATGTATAGTAGCTTCTAAAGAATGTAATGTACTTGCAGTAATATCCACTATATTGTGTGCTGCTTTTCTGCTGTTAAGCAAAGGGATAGAGTGGGGAAATAATTTCACACTGCATATAATGCATCTGATATGAAGGAAACTTGAAAATTATTTAGTTACAGATTTCTCTGACCAGGCTTGCAAAGTGGCATATATTATGTTAATGGGCAAGCATTTGAAAATGAATTTGAATATTAAATGCATTAAGTTTGGGTTCTGACATGAAGGAAGGCATAGCTGGTATACAATTTACAAATAGGTTCTTGTTAACTCTTTCATTACTGTTGCTCACAATCATGCTTTGTGCTTAAAAATTGAACAGTCATATTTTTCACTGAAAATTTATAACAATGAAAACGATTATGGTATGCAAGTGAAGTTCTGTTATAATATTAGATTGTAAACCACATTCTGTGTTCAGTTGTGTTCTATGGAAAGTAGTTGCTTATTCATTGAAAGTTTATAAGTAGAAAAGAAATGAGCAACATCAATCATTGTATTAATGGTATACTATATTTTGCAGCTTTCATTTGTAAAGTAACACATTTGAGTTGGCATATATTGGAAGTATACTACCAAGCCACCATTATACATTCAACCCAAATATCTTGTTCTCAGGTCCAAGCAGAGACCACAAATGTACTATTAGTGGATTCATAGTGTTTAAATTTACAGAAAATGAATAGTTAATAGTAAATCTTCCAACCAAAGCATATTTTTATTGAAAGAGCAAAGCATTATAGTATACCGGATGTTTTAGGTCATTTATTTTGTTTTTGCTCTGGGTCATTTTACAAAAGCACTTCTGCTCTCTAGTGTTAAAATGAGAGCCACTCTACTCCCCAGATATTACCCAGCAGCACTTGGGGGCTCTTAATGATTAATACCATCACCGTCCAGCCACAAACCTTTCTGCCGCAGATAATGCCAGGCAGCAAGCGCGCTTGACACTTTTAATGTATAATTAAGTAGGAAAAGTCAGCACTCAGTATGCAAATTTTTCAAAATGATAAATGATGCCATACAGCAGTAGGGATTGATTTGGTGTAAATGAAACTAATTAAGGAAATGTCAAACATAATTAATAAAACAGGTTTAAGCTGCAAAACATTGTCAATTGAATGAATGAGGAGGCATTGGCTCCCATTGTTTCTGCTTTATTTAGGGCTTGTGTTTAGCTTGTACTCTGTTCCTAAATGCACTTTCGCTACCTCACACCCTCCACTACCAATTCCCAGAGAGGGGGAAAATAAATTTGCTTGTCTCTCCACTGACTGCAGAAATTAATTGCAGAAATCTTGTCCCATCCAAGTGTTACATTCACTCACAGGACATTAACATAACTAATTTGAAAGAGCCCAAATGACTGCATAATAGAGCACTGTCAGTATGCCTGACAGTCTTTGGTCATACCAAATTAGCTTGGTTTTCTAATTGAAATTTTTTTTCCTTAGACTCTTTTTATAATTTTTTCCTCAGCTATTCATTTTTGATAAGAACAAAGGTTTTATAATTTACAAAAGAGTGCTTGACCTATAATTACTAGGAGGAAATTAGGGGAGGTAGAAAAGTCAGTTTTAGTCCTGGTAATGATGCTAGAGACCTTGCTCCCTCTAGGGAGCCTGAAGAATAATGGAATCTTCTATTTTTACGGGCGACCTGTGCACTGGTGCTGACTCTAACTGTGAATCCACTTTACTTTGCAGATCACTTGCTTAACACTAAAAGTGCCAGCAGAATGGCAGGCCATTACTCCAAATGTCATTCAAATCAGTGCCATTTCCACATGCCCTTCCTTCTCAAATAGTGAATTGAAGAGCACTGCCAGTCCTCTTATCACGCCTTTTGTAAATCTTCCATGTAGAGTTCTATGCAACTTAATTTATGAACCATTTGGGTAAATAAGGGTGAGAGGAGGGTAAGGAGTTTGTTGAGAGTAAGAAATTTAAAGAATGATAAATTGATTCATTTGGAAAATAATCCAATAGGCCCTGATTTTACAATCATGTCACCTGCATGCTATGGATGTAATCTTATCCTATCTGCTATGGTTTTCTAAGTAAGGAGTCCAGTAATATATATCCTCAGTTTAGAGATCTTTTCTCAATAGCACTTGTTTTCTTTTGAGTGTGTCATGAAATAACACATAAGAATGGAAAAGTCAATTTTTTATACCTTATGAGTTATATACTTAATGTGGCATTTCAGATTAACCAGGGAATTGGATGGAACTGAAAGCATAGAATCATAAGAAAGCAAGTGGGAGATGTACACGTGCTTCTTAATTCATGTGGTTTCTGTGGAATAGATGGGTGGAGGTATAAGAGCAAGGGCATGGTTTTGTTTGCCTAAAGTCTTGCTTCTATAAACCCTCAATTTGTATGGCTTCTCCTTTAATTTAGTTCAGAAATAGAAGTTTATTTATTTACTTATAACCTATGTGAGATTGTAAAGACTCCTGACTTTGAGCTAAGTCATTTGGGGCTCATTTGTAGATGCTGCCCAGCATATTCTCTCTAGTTACTGAATGTTGCACATATAGTTACCTATTACTTCTACAGCATTGGTTGATTGCATTGTTCTTTATTGGTACCCTTGTTATGGGTTGTCTTGTAATATCTCGTGTGTTGTGTGCAACTCAAAATAAAGATGAGGTTGTTATACTCCACCTTTAAATGGAATGGATATGGAATAAATCAACTGTATTCAAAATAAATTATTACTTCATCTCTTGTCTAAGTATGGACACAACTACCTCAGGTTTATTTTACACAATATGTTAACATCGATAATTGAAAGAACATTCACTGATGCAGATTGCATATAACCTAACTTCAGTCCCGCCAAAAGTTATAAAATGAGAATAAACAAATTTGTCATCTTATAAAACTGAGAAGTCTGGGGTCAGTTTTCCAGAAGGATGATGATCGTAAGACATAGCCAAATAAACTGGCTTTAAAAATCTCATCAGGGCTGGGCGAGGTGGCTCACGCCTGTTATCCCAGTGCTTTGGGAGGCCGAGGCGGGCAGACCACGAGGTCAGGAGATCCAGACCATCCTGGCTAACACGGTGGAACTCCGTCTCTACTAAAAAATACAAAAAATTAGCCGGGTGTGGTGGCGGGTGCCTGTAGTCCCAGCTACTCGGGAGGCTGAGGCAGAAAAATGGCATGAACCCAAGGAGGCGGAGCTTGCAGTGAGCCAAGATCGCGCCACTGCACTCCAGCCTGGGCGACAGAGCGAGACTCCATCTCAAAAAAAAAATAAAAGGAAAAAAAAAATCTCATCAAGACCAGGTATTTCTTTCTCATTCATTTCATCCCTTGGCTCTACTTTCCACTGTGTTGATTTCATTTCTAGACCCCATCCTGTGGGCCCAAATAACTCCATGATTAAGATTTTATCAATCCTATAATAATAGTTCAGTGGAATGAGATGTAGTAGTTGTCAGGCTTCAGAGCCCAAGCTAAGCCATCTCATCCCCTGTGACCTGCACATATACGCCCAGATGGCCTGAAGTAACTGAAGAATCACAAAAGAAGTGAAAATGGTCTGTTCCTTGCCTTAGCTGATGACATTCCACCACAAAAGAAGTGAAAATGGCCGGTCCTTGCCTTAACTGATGACATTGTCTTGTGAAATTCCTTCTCCTGGCTCATCCTGGCTCAAAAGCTCCCCTACTGAGCACCTTGTGACCCCCACTCCTGCCTGCCAGAGAACAACCCCCCTTTGACTGTAATTTTCCTTTACCTACCCAAATCTTATAAAACGGCCCTACCCTTATTTCCCTTTGCTCTCTTTTCAAACTCAGCCGGCCTGCACCCAGGTGAAATAAACAGCCTTGTTGCTCACACAAAGCCTGTTTGGTGGTCTCTTCACACGGACGCGAGTGAAAGTTGTTTTTCAGGCCCTTAAAAAATGTCCTAGGATTGGCCTTGGTTGAACCACCAAAAGTGATACACTCATCCTAGAATCCTGTCTAGCCCTGATTGATCCTGCCCCATGCAAAATCAAATGAACTGAGCATGAGAGGAATTCTCTAACACGTATGTTTATTGCGGCATTATTCACAATAGCAAAGACTTGGAACCAACCCAAATGTCCAACAATGATAGACTGGATTAAGAAAATGTGGCACATATACACCATGGAATACTATGCAGCCATAAAAAATGATGAGTTCATGTCCTTTGTAGGGACATGGATGAAATTGGAAATCATCATTCTCAGTAAACTATCGCAAGGACAAAAAACCAAACACCGCATGTTCTCACTCATAGGTGGGAATTGAACAATGAGAACACATGGACACAGGAAGGGGAACATCACACTTCGGGGACTGTTGTGGGGTTGGGGGAGGGGGGAGGGATAGCATTGGGAGATATACCTAATGCTAGATGACGAGTTGGTGGGTGCAGCACACCAGCATGGCACATGTATACATATGTAACTTACCTGCACGTTGCGCACATGTACCATAGAGCCTAAAGTATAATAATAATAATAATAATAATAATAATAAAAAAAGAAAAAAATAAATAAAAAAAAGAAAATTCAATGTGTTTTTCTCAAAGTAAAGGAAAACTGGGAAAACATTGGCAAAAACAATAAATATATACTCCAAGAGTATACCCTACAATCTCTAATGCAAGAACATACAGCAGTCGCCCCTTCCCCACACTTTTGCTTTCTGCAGTTTCTGTTACCTGAGGTACTATACTACTGTTCTGTAAGGTATTTTGAAAGAGAAAGAAAAAGACCATATTCACATAACTTTTATTACAGTATATTGTTATAATGGTTCTATTTCATTATTAGTTATTGCTGTTAATGTTGTACTATGCCTAATTTACAAGCTAAACTTAATCATAGGTATGTATGTATAGAAAGAAACAGTATATATAGGTTTCAGGACTATCTGTGGTTTCATTCCACTGTGAGTTTTGGAATGCACTTCATGTGGATAAGAGGGGACTACTGTATATGCAATACGAAATTCTTAGTCACTGTGGGATGCTACTAACAATTAAAATGGAAAAATTTTTGTTTTATCTAAGGATTGTGTCTTACTTATAATTAATTCCTTTGATGGAGAATATAAACAAAGATAATGGTTTTTTTTGCTTGTTAATGTTTTATGATTTATAACTTAGAAAGGGAAATGTGGTTTCTTAGTCTTTTATTTTGAAATAATTTTTGATTTACACATTTACAAACAGTATAAAGAATTGAGGTATACACTTCATAAATCTTCCCCAATTGTTAACAACATACATAACCATGGTGTATTTCTTAAAACTAAGAAATTAACATTGGTACAATAATGTTAATTAAACTAGAGATTTTATTTGGTTTCTGCCAGTTTTTTTTGCTGATTTTTTATTCCCTGATTTAATGCAAGATACCACATCACATGTAGTCTTCCTATCTCTGTCTGTAGTCCTCCCCCCAATCTATGACACTTCCTCAATCTTTCCTCGTCTTCAATGATCTTGACATTTTATGAGTAATGATCAATATTTTGTAGCCATTTGGGTTTGTGTGATGTTTTCTCATGACTAGTTTGAGGTTATGCATTACTGGAAAAATCCCACAGAGGTGGTAGGCCCTTTTCACTGTACAGTATTGGGTACCTAATATCACATGCCTTATTACTGATGATGTTAACCATAAGCACTTGGTGAAAGTGCTGCCGGCCAGGTTTCTCTACTGTAAAATTATTATTATTTTTTAACCTTTTCATATTCTATTTAAAAGTGAGTCATGAAATCCAGCCCACACTTGACAGGAGAATTGAATTTCACCTCCTTCAGGGAGGAGTATAAATATTTTTGAAAATATATATTAAGACCACCATAGTAACTTATAAATTTTCTGAAAAGACACCTAGAAGTTGTGAAACAATCCTGTTTCTCCTTAAAGTTTCATCCAATACAAATTATAGCATTCATTAGTGGACATTGCCTAAAGCAGTTATTACTGTGGTGTTCTAATGGTGATCTTAAATTTTCGTCTATTAATTCTTCTGAATCTCTATTAATTCTTCTGAAAAATGGTTTATTTATTTATTTAAACATTTATTTATACCAGCTAGGACATTGGTATTGTAAATCTTAAAATTAAAATTACTATAGCATTATAGTAAATCTTTAAAAAATTTTTTTATTATACTTTAAGTTCTGGGATACATGTGCAGAACTTGGAGGTTTGTTATGTAGGTATACATGTGCCATGGTGGTTTGCTGCACCCATCATCCCATCATTTTCATTAGGTATTTCTCCTAATGCTATTCCTCCCCTTGTCCCCCACCCCCTGACAGACCCCCTTGTGTGATATTCCACTCCCTGTGCCCATATGTTCTCGTTGTTCAACTCCCACTTATGAGTGAGAACATGCGGTGTTTGGTTTTCTGTTCCTGTGTTAGTTTGCTGAGAATGATGGTTTCCAGCTTCGTCCATGTCCCTGTAAAGGATATGAACTCATTCTTTTTTATGGCTGCATAGTATTCCATGGTGTATATGTGCCACATTTTCTTTATCCAGTCTATCATTGATGGGCATTTGGGTTGGTTCCAACTCTTTGCTATTGTGAATATTGCTGCAATAAACATACTTGTGCATGTATCTTTATAGTAGAATGATTTATAATCCTTTGGGTTTATATCCAGTAACGAGATTGCTGGGTCAAATGGTATTTCTAGTTCTAGATCCTTGAGGAATTGCCACACTGTCTTCCAAAATGGTTGAACTAATTTAAACTCCCTACAGCAGTGTAAAAGCGTTCCTATTTCTCCACATCCTCTCCAGCATCTGTTGTTTCCTGACTTTTTAATGATCGCCATTCTAACTGGCATGAGGTGGCTTCTCATTGTGGTTTTGATTTGCATTTCTCTGATGACCAGTGATGATGAGCTTTTTTTCTCATGTTTGTTGGCCACATAAATGTCTTCTTTCGAAAAGTGTCTGTTCATATCTTTCGCCCACTTTTTGATGGGGTTGTTTGGTTTTTTTTCTTGTAAATTTGTTTTAGTTCTTTGTAGATTCTGGATATTAGCCCTTTGTCAGATGGATAGATTGCAAAAATTTTCTCCCATTCTGTAGATTGCCTGTTCACCCTGATGGCAGTTTCTCTTGCTGTGCAGAAGCTTTTTAGTTTAATTAGATCCTCTTTGTCAATTTGGTTTTTGTTGCAATTACTTTTGGTGTTTTAGTCATGAAGTCTTTGCCTGTGCCTATGTCCTGAATGGTATTGTCTAGGTTTTCTTCTAGGATTTTTATGGTTTTAGGTCTTACATTTAAATCTTTAATCCATATTTAGTTAATTTTTTAATAAGATATGAGGAAGGTATCCAGTTTCAGTTTTCTGCATATGGCTAGCCAGTTTTCCCAACACCATTTATTAAATAGGGAATTCTATCCCCATTGCTTGTCTTTGTCAGGTTTGTCAAAGGTCAGATGGTTGTAGATATGTGGTGTTATTTCTGAGGCATCTGTTCTGTTCCATTGGTCTATATATCTGTTTTGGTACCAGTACCATGCTGTTTTGGTTACTGTAGCCTCATAGTAGAGTTTGTGATCAGGTAGTGTGATGCCTCCAACTTTGTTCTTTTTGCTTAAGATCATCTTGGCTATACCGGCTCTTTTTTGGTTCCATATGAAATTTAAAGTAGTTTTTTTTCTAATTTTCTGAAGGAAGTCTTTGGTAGCTTGATGGGAATAGCATTGAATCTATAAATTACTTTGGGCAGTATGGCCATTTTCACGATATTGATCCTTCCTATGCATGAGCATGGAATGTTTTTCCATTTGTTTGTGTCCTCTCTTATTTTGTTGAGCAGTGGTTTGTAGTTCTCCTTGAAGAGATCCTTCACATCCCTTGTAAGTTTTATTCCTAGGTATTTTATTCTCTCTGTAGCAATTGTGAATGGGTGTTTGCTCATGTTTTGGCTTGCTGTTTGTCTATTATTGATGTATATGAATGCTTGTAATTTTTGCACATTGACTTTGTATCCTGAGACTTTGCTGAAGTTGCTTATCAGCTTAAGGAGTTTTTGGCCTGAGACAATGGGGTTTTCTAAATATACAATCATGTTATCTTCAAACAGAGATAATTTGACTTCCTGTCTTCCTATTTGAATACCTTTATTTCTTTCTCTAGCCTGATTGCCCTGGCCAGAACTTCCAGTACTATGTTGAATAGGAGTGGTGAGAGTGGGCATGCTTGTATTTTGCCAGTTTTCAAAGGGAATGCTTCCAGCTTTTGCCCCTTCAGTATGATATTGGCTGTAGGTTTGTCAAACAGCTTTTATTATTTTGAAATATCTTCCATCAATACCTAGTTTATTTAGTGTTTTTAGCATAAAGTGGTGTTGAATTTTATTGTAGGCCTTTTCTGCATCTATTGAGATAATCATGTGGTTTTTGTCATTGGTTCTGTTTATGTGATGGATTATGTTTATTGATTTGTGTATTTTGAAACAGCTTTGGATCCCAGGGATAAAGCTGAATTGGTCTTGGTGGATAAGCTTTTTAATGTGCTGCTGGGTTCAGTTTGCCAGTATTTTATTAAGGATTTTTGCATTGATGTTCATCAGGGATATTGGCCTGAAATTTTCTTTTTTTGTTGTGTCTCTGCCAGGTTTTGGTATCAGGATGATGCTGACCTCATAAAATGAATTAGTGAGGAGTCTATTGTTTTGGAATAGTTTCAGAAGGAATGGTACCAGCTCCTCTTTATACTTCTGGTAGAATTTGGCTGTGAATCTGACTGGTCCTGGGCTTTTTTTCATTGGTAGGCTATTAATTACTGCCTCAATTTCAGAAATTGTTGTTGGTCTATTCAGAGATTCAATGTCTTCCTGTTTTAGTCTTGGGAGAGTGTATGTGTCCAGGAATTTATCCATTTCTTCTAGATTTTCTCATTTATTTGTGTAGAGGTGTTTATAGTATTCTGTGATGGTAGTTTGTATTTCTGTAGAATCAGTGGTGATCTCCTCTTTATCATTTTTTTTATTGTGTCTATTTGATTCTTCTCTCTTTTCTTCTTTATTAGTCTGGCTAGCAGTCTATCTGTTTTGTTAATCATTTCAAAAAAACAGCTCCTGGATTCATTGATTTTTTGAAGGGTTTTTCATGTCTCTATCTCCTTCAGTTCTGCTCTGATCTTAGTTATTTCTTGTCTTCTGCTAGCTTTTGAATTTGTTTGCTCTTGCTTCTCTAGTTCTTTTAATTGTGATGTTAGGGTGTCAATTTTAGATCTTTCCTGCTTTCTCCTGTTGGCATTTAGTGCTATAAATTTCTCTCTAAACACTGCTTTAGCTGTGTCCCAGAGAGTCTGGTACATTATGTCTTTGTTGTCATTGGTTTCAAAGAATATGGTTATTTCTGCCTTAATTTTGTTATTTACCCGGTAGTCATTCAGGAGCAGGTTGTTCAGTTTCCATGTAGTTGTGTGGTTTTGAGTGAGTTTCTTAATTTTGAGTTCTAATTTGATTGCTCTGTGGTCTGAGAGACTGTTTGTTATGATTTCCATTCTTTTGCATTTTCTGAGAAGTGTTTTACTTCCAATTATGTGGTCGGTTTTATTATAAGTGCTATGTGGTGCCGAGAAGAATATGTATTCTATGGATTTGGGGTGAAGCGTTCTGTAGATGTCTATTAGGTGTGCTTGATCCAGAGCTGAGTTCAAGTCCTGAATATCCTTGTTAACTTTCTGTCTTGTTGATACATCTAACATTGACAGTGAGGTGTTAAAGTCTCCCACTGTTATTGTGTGGGAGTCTAAGTCTCTTGTAAGTCTCTAAGAACTTGCTTTATGAATCTGGGTGCTCCTGTAGTGGGTGGATAGGTGTTTAGGAGAGTTAGCTCTTCTTGTTACATTGATCCTTTTACCATTATTTAATGCCCTCTCTCTTTTTTGATCCATGTTGGTTTAAAGTCTGTTTTATAAGAGAACAGGATTGCAAGCCCTGCTTTATTTGCTTTTCATTTGCTTGGTAAATCTTCCTCCATCCCTTTATTTTAAGCCTATGTGTGTCTTTGCACGTGAGATGGGTCTCCTAATAACAGCACACTGATGGGTCTTGACTCTTTATCCAATTTGTCAGTCTGTGCCTTTTAATTGGGACATTTAGCCCATTTACATTTAAAGTTAATATTGTTATGTGTGAATTTGATCCTGTCATTATGACACTAGCTGGTTATTTTGCCCAATAGTTGATGCAGTTTCTTCATAGTGTTGATGGTCTTTACATTTTGGTTTGTTTTTGCAGTGGCTGGTACCAGTTTTTCCTTTCCATATTTAGTGCTTCCTTCAGGAGCTCTTGTAAGGCAGGCCTGGTAGTGACAGAATCTCTCAGCATTTGCTTGTCTGTAAAGGATTTTATTTCTTCTTCACTTATGAAGCTTAGTTTGCCTGGATATGAAATTCTGGGTTGAAAATTCTTTTTTTTAAGAATGTTGAATATCGGCCCCCACTCTCTTCTGGCTTGTACGGTTTCTGCAGAGAGATCTGCTGTTAGTCTAATGGGCTTCCCTTTGTGGGTAACCCGACCTTTCTCTCTGGCTGCCCTTAACATTTTTTTCCTTCATTTCAACCTTGGTGAATCTGACGATTATGTGTCTTGGGATTGCCCTTCTCAACGAGTATCTTTGTGGTGTTCTTTGTATTTCCTGAATTTGAATATTAGCCTGTCTTGCTAGGTTGGGGAAGTTCTCCTGGATAATATCCTGAAGAGTGTTTTTCAACTTGGTTCCATTCTCTCTGTCACTTTCAGGTACACCAATCAAACGTAGGTTTGTTTTTCTCACATTGTTCCATATTTCTTAGAGGCTTTGTTTCTTCCTTTTCCTTCTTCTTTCTCTAATCTTGTCTTCTTACTTTATTTCATTAAGTTGATCTTTAATCTCTGATACCCTTTCTTCCACGTGATCGATTCAGCTATTGATATTTGTGTATGCTTCACGAAATTCTCGCGCTGTGTTTTTCAGCTCCATCAAGTCATTTATGTTCTTCTCCAAACTGGTTATGCTAGGTAGCAATTCCTCTAAATTTTATGAAGATTCTTAGCTTCCTTGCATTGGGTTATAACATGCTCCTTTACCTCAGAGGAATTTGTTATTACCCATCTTCTGAAGCCTACTTCTGTCAATTCTTCAAACTCATTCTCCATCCAGTTTTGTTCCCTTGCTGGCGAGGAGTTGTGATCCTTTAGAGGAGAAGAGGTGTTCTGGTTTTTGGAATTTTCAGGCTTTTTGGACTGGTTTTTCCTCATCTTTGTGGATTTATCTACCTTTGGTCTTTGCTGTTGGTGACCTTCAGATGGAGTTTTTGCATGGTCGTCCTTTTTCTTGATGTTGATGCTATTGCCTTCTGTTTGTTAGTTTTCCTTCTAACAGGCCCCTCATCTGCAAGTCTGTTGGAGTTTGCTGGAGGTCCACTCCAGACCCTATTTACCTGGGTATCACCAATGGAGGCTGCAGAACAGCAAAGATTGCTGCCTGTTCCTTCCTCTGGAAACTTTGTTCCAGAGGGGCTTGCACCAGATGCCAGCCAGAGCTCTCCTGTATGAGGTGTCTGTCGACTTCTGCTGGATGGAGTCTCCCAGTCAGGAAGCATGGGGGTCAGGGAATCACTTGAGTAGGCAGTCTGTCCCTTAGCAGAGCTTGAGCACTGTGCTGGGAGATTGGCTGCTCTCTTCAGGGCCAGCAGGCAGGAATGTTTAAGTCTGCTGAAGCTGCACCCACAGCTGCCCCTTCCTCCAGGTGCTCTGTCCCAGGGAGATGGGAGTTTTATCTATAAGACCCTGACTGGGCCTGCTGCCTTTCTTTCAGAGATGCCCTAGCCGGAGACTGGGAATCTAAAGAAGCAGTTTGGCCACAGCAGCTTTGCAGTGCTGTGGTGAGCTCCGCCCAGTTTGAACTTCCCAGAGGCTTTGTTTACACTGTGAGGGGAACACTGCCTACTCAAGCCTCAGTAATGGTGGACAACCCTCCCCCCACCAAGCTTGAGTGTCCGAGGTTGACTTCAGACTGCTCTGCTGGCAGCAAGAATTTCAAGCCAGTGGATCTTAGCTTGCTGGGCTCTATGGGGGTGCAATCCACTGAGCAAGACCACTTGGCTCCCTGGCTTCAGCCCCCTTTCCAGGGGAGTGAATGGTTCTGTCTCACTGGCATTCCAGGCGCCACTGGGGTACAAAAAAACCGCTTGTTGCTAGCTCCAAATGGCCGCCCAGTTTTGTGTTTGAAACCCAGGGCCCTGGTGGTGTAGGCACTGGAGGGAATCTCCTGGTCTGCAGGTTGCAAAGACCATGGGAAAAGCGTAGTATCTGGGCTACAATCCACCATCCCTTGTGGCACAGTCCCTCACAGCTTCCCTTGGCTAGGGGAGGGAGTTTCCCGACCCCTTGCACTTCCTGGGTGAGGTGATGCCCCACCCTGCTTTGGCTTATCCTCTGTGGGCTGCACCCACTGTCTAACCAGTCCCAACAAGATGAACTGGGTACCTCAGTTGGAAATGCAGAAATCACCCGCCTTCTGCATTGGTCTCACCTGGAGCTGCAGACTGGAGCTTTTCCTGTTCAGCTATCTTGCCCGGGAATCATAGTAAATCTTAAAATTAAGTAATGTTATCTCTCCAAATGGATTTTCCTTATCCATTTGGAAAATCCATTTGGAGGAATAACATTACTTAAGATTTACTATAATGCTATAGTAATCACAACACTGTGACATCATCAGAGATACACACATTGACCAATGTAACAGAAAAGATAGCATTGTAATATATCTGTGTAAACATGGCCATTTGATTTTTGAAAAATATGAGAGAGGAATTAATGAAAACATATCTTTTCAACAAAATTTTTAGAACAATTTATGATTTATATGCCACTCAAATCAGCCTCAGCCTAAGAGTTACACCATATATAAAATTCACTCAGACTAGGCATTACCATTCAGGACATAGGCATGGGCAAGGACTTCATGTCTAAAACACCAAAAGCAATGGCAACAAAAGCCAAAATTGACAAATGGCAACAAAAGCCAAAATTGACAAATGGGATCTAATTAAACTAAAGAGCTTCTGCACAGCAAAAGAAACTACCATCAGAGTGAACAGGCAACCTACAAAATGGGAGAAAATTTTCACAACCTACTCATCTGACAAAGGGCTAATATCCAGAATCTACACTGAACTCAAACAAATTTACAAGAAAAAAACAAACAACCCCATCAAAAAGTGGGTGAAGGACATGAACAGACACTTCTCAAAAGAAGACATTTATGCAGCCAAAAAACACATGAAAAAATGCTCACCATCACTGGCCATCAGAGAAATGCAAATCAAAAGCACAATGAGATACCATCTCACACCAGTTAGAATGGCAATCATTAAAAAGTCAGGAAACAACAGGTGCTGGAGAGGATGTGGAGAAATAGGAACACTTTTACACTGTTGGTGGGACTGTAAACTAGTTCAACCATTGTGGGAGTCAGTGTGGCGATTCCTCAGGGATCTAGAACTAGAAATACCATTTGACCCAGCCATCCCATTAGTGGGTATATACCCAAAGGACTATAAATCATGCTGCTATAAAGACACATGCACACGTATGTTTATTGCGGCATTATTCACAATAGCAAAGACTTGGAACCAACCCAAATGTCCAACAATGATAGACTGAATTAAGAAAATGTGGCACACATATACCATGGAATACTATGCAGCCATAAAAAATGATGAGTTCATGTCCTTTGTAGGGACATGGATGAAATTGGAAATCATCATTCTCAGTAAACTATCACAAGGACAAAAAACCAAACACCGCATGTTCTCACTCATAGGTGGGAATTGCACAATGAGAACTCATGGACACAGGAAGGGGAACATCACACTCTGGGTACTGTTGTGGGGTGGGGGGAGGGGGGAGGGATGGCATTAGGAGATATACATAATGCTAAATGATGAGGACATTAGCACCTAATGCTAAATGTGGTGCAGCACACCAGCATGGCACATGTATACATATGTCACAAACCTTCACGTTGTGCACAGGTACCCTAAAACTTAAAGTATAATAATAATAAAAGAAAAAAAAAAGAAAAAAAAAGAAATGTTTAACAACAACAAAAAAAAACAAATTCACTCAGAGTGGATCAAGTATCTAAATGTAAAATACATAGCTATAAAACTTGAAAGAAGATGTAAGAGAAAATCTTTGAGGCCTGGTGTTAGATAAATAATTCCTTTTTAAAATTTTTTTTAATTTTTAATTTTTGTGGGTACACAGTAGGTGCATATATTTATAGAGTATATGTGAAGTTTTGATACAGGCATAAAATGTGAAATAAACACATCATGAAGTATGGGGTATCCATTCCCTTAAGCACTTATCCATTGAGTTGCAAATAATCCAATTACACTTTTTAAGTTATTTAAAAATGTACAGTTATTATTGACTATAGTCACCCTGTTGTGCTATCAAATAGTAGGTTTTACTCATTCTGTCTATTTCTTTTCTACCCATTAACCATCCCCACCTCCACCCCTCCCCCAGTGCCCCACTATGTTTCCAAGCCTCCCATAACCATCCTTCTATACTCTATGTCCATGAGTTCAATTGTTTTGATTTTTAGATCCCACAAATAAGTGAGAATGTGTGATGTTTTTCTTTCCATGCCTGGCTTATTTCACTTAACATAATGATCTTTAGTTCCATCCATGTTGCAAGTGACTGGATCTCATTCTTTTTTATGGCTGAATAATGTTCCATTGCATATATCTACCAACTTTTCTTTTTCCATTCATCTGGTGATGTACACTTAGGTTGCTTCCAAATTTTACCTATTGTGAACAGTGTTGCAGCAAACATAGGAGCACAGATATCTCTTCGATATTCTGATTTTTTTTCTTTTGGTATATACCCAGCAGTGGGATCCCTGGATCATATGGTAGCTCTAGTTTAGTTTTTTCAGCAACCTCCAAACGGTTCTCCACAGTGCTTGTAATAATTTACATTCCCACCAATAGTATACAAGGGTTCCCTTCTCTCCACATTCTTACCAGTATTTGCTATTGCCTGTCTTTTGAATACAAGGCATTTTAACTGAATTGAGGTGATATCTCATTGTGGTGTTGCTTTGCATTTCTCTGACGATCAATGATGTTGAGTACCTTTTTCATATTCCGGGTTGCCATTTGTATGTCTTCTTCTGAGAAATGTCTATTCAAGTCTTTTGCCTATCTTTTGATGGAATTATTAGATTTTTTTCCTATAGAGTTGTTTTAGCTCCCTATGTATACTGGGTATTAATAGCTTGTCAGAGGGGTAGCTTTCAAATATTTTCTCCCATTCTTTGGGATGTCTCCTCACTTTGTTGATTGTATTATTTGCTGTGCAGAAGCTTTTTGACTTGATGTGGTCCCATTTGTCCATTTTTGCTTTGGTTGGCTGTGCTTGTGGGGTATTGCCCAATAATTTTTTGCTTAGATCAATGTCCTGGAGATTTTCCCTAATGTTTTCTTGTAGTAGTTTCACGGTTTGAGGTGTTTGATTTAAGTTTTTAAATCCATTTTAATTTGATTTGCGCATATGGCAAGAGATAGGTGTCTAATAGATGAAGAATTCTTAAACACAACATTGAAAGTATGATCCATAAAAGAAAAAAAAGGGTAAATTGGACTTTACCAAAATTTAAAGACAACTTTTGCTCTGTGAAATACACTGTTAAGTGGATAAAGACAAGCTATGTATTGAGTAAAATTACTTATAAATTATATATCCAACAAATGATATTTATCAAGACTATATAAAGAACTCTCAAAATTCAACAATCAGAAAACAAACAATGCATATAATAATTGGTCAGACAGTTGAACTAACACTTGCAAAAAGAGATACAGTTATGGCAAAAAAGCACATGGAAATAAATTCGACCTCATCAGCTGTTAGAGAAATGCAAACTAATGTAATGATAAGATATCATTACACATCTATAAGATTGCTAAAGAAAAAATACTCACTATATTCAGGACCAGCAAGAATGCAATGTGAAGATCATTCATTGCTAGAGGGAATATAAAATGGTATTGCCAGTCTGAAAATGTTTTAGTAATTTTTTTATAAAGTTAAACATATTTTTACCACCGACACAGCCATTCAACTCCTGGGTATGTAGCCAAAGGAACTGCAAACCTATATTTACACAAGTATCTGTAAAAAAAAAAAATGTTTATAGCAACTGTGTTAATACTTGCAAAAACAAAACAATGAGACAACTGAAAATAATCCAAATGTCCTTCAGTGGGTAAATAAACAAACTGTTTATATCCAGACCATAGGATTAATGCCAACAAAATAGAACAAACGGATGATATTTGGAACAACTTGGATGAATATCAAATGTATTGGGCTGAGTGAAAGAAACCTGTTTGAGAAGGTTACATACGGTATGATTCTATTTGTAGGGCATTCTAGGAAAAAATTTAAAAAATTTTACTTTTAGAGAGTAGATCAATGGTTACCAGAAATAAGGGTCAAGGGAGGAAGTGACTATAAAAGGATAGTAAAAATAAGTTCTTTATTGTGAGGGATATGCTCTGTGTCATGGTTGAAGTGGTGGTTATACAAATCCATAAATATGCTAAAATGTATTGAATTGCACCTCAATTTAAAAAGTCAATATGATTATGTAATAATTTGAAAAATAAAAAATAAAATCAGTATGGACTTGAATATCTTATTATTTGCTAAAACTCAATACTATTAGTATTTTTTTTTTGCTCAAATTGTTTTAGCTTTAACTATTGGGATCTCTTTTAGATTGGCTTCTGTGTAAATATGGTTTTTATTGGTGGTGTTCCATAAAAATGTCATCAATAAGATTTTAACTTTAACTGAAAGGTCAAGAAAGCAGAATAAACTATATAATTATTCATTGGAAAATAATTAAATTATTTTAATTAATCAATCCTACTGGAGATGGCATCTGGTTGGTTTCAGATTAGCTTGTAATAGGTTACTTTCTATGACATTCTTTCTTGCCAATTTGTGAGCTTCTGCTTTGTAACAATTAATTTGTATTTTCCATTTCAAGCGAATATATATGTTGATTTGTACAGTTTTCTACTTTAGCCTTACAGGATTGCCTTTTAAGTGATTTTTCCCTACTTACTACTCTATATAGTTAGATACTTGTTTGAGACCCAGAGAAATATATTACGGACAACTACTTAACATTATTTGATTAACTTATAAAAAGCAGAAAATGTCTTTCTGCTAGGAATTGATACAATGTTTTAAAGTATAACTAAGGACTACACAATTTATGTGGTCAGCATTAATTTGGGTAATGAAATCACTATTTCTTTTACTTAGTAAGTGGAATACTAAATGACGTACCTACTAAACGATTATGGTACAAAGTAATATTTATAAGTAAAACAGAACATATTTGACAAAATGTTATTTGAGATAATATTTATAGAAGAATAATAAAACCTCTGTGTGCTCCTGGGATATTATCCTCTTGAAAATAATGTCAACAATTCTAGGTATGATCAAAATATATTTCAGACTTGCAAATAGATTTTCATTGCCTTTCTTTACGAATGTAAGTTAATTAGTGTTTAATACCTATTGGTTTTGTAGAAAAAAAGAAATACATTCACGGGTATGTGTGAGAGAAAGTGTGTGTGTGTGTGTGTGTGTGTGTGTGTGTGTGTGTGTGTTGAGAACATGCAGGTCCCTTTTGTGATGAACTTGTATGGCTTAGCTGCTATATCTTTTGGACATTTAGAAACATTGTTATTTGTGACAGAACTTGGTAGGATTGCTACAGACTATGGGCAAAACAAACATAAATAGTTTAATTGATGTTAACAATAATAACAGATTGACTCTAAGATCACAGAAAAATATAGGGGCAGAGATTCAATTTTTCCATACAATTATGAACATGTTTTAAGATCTTCATGCTTTGATTATTTTTTAGAAACAATAGGAGTAACAGCTGTAACATAAAAACAATAGTAATAACAGCTGTAACATATAAACAATAGTAATAACAACTGTAACAAGTATTAACTGAGTCACTTCTTACCCTTCCTCTCCTCTCTAGCATTACCATCTTGATTCAAAGAGAGATTGTTAATTGCAGTGTAAAAGTTTATTTCCGCAATGATCTGGCATGAATAAAAATCTACAATACCAAATTATTGGTCTCTCTTCAACCCAGTCTTCCCAACTCTAAAATAATGCCCAAGAAATTTTGTCTGTTATTGTCTTAGGAAAATACTATGAACATGGCATAGCTCTTACCAGAGATTTCAAAATCCTCTTGGAGTAATTTTGTTAGAGGCTGTGACAAATGAAAGAAGACTAGAAATAGATGAGAGACAAACATATAAACGTTGTTTCCTAAGAATCTCAGGACTATCCCATAGTGAAGACCTTCCAGAGCAGCTGCAGTCTGGACTGTGCAAGGGTGAACTGTCCAACCTGGATGCCCCAGAAGTCGCTCTCGAAGTGGCCCATTTTCTTTAGAGACCATTATTCAATTTACTTTTCACCTGTGTGTTGTGGGTCTACATGGACTTGCCAATAAGGGCAGTTCCTGGTGATTTTTCAAAGGCACAAAGAGTTGAGAGACACCATCCAGACTGACACTGACACTAACGAGATGTCAGATATAAAGCAATAAAAATTTATATAGTAAGACTGTAACAAAGAAAAAACCCATTATATATTTTCCAAATTGGAGAGAGGCAACAAAATCCATTTTTTTTTCAAACATCATCAACAAGCACCTCTTGAAGAATTAATGCCTACGTATCAGGGATAATGCCCAGTGGGTACAAATACTCTAGCAGACACTCCAGCCACTGTACAAACACTGACTTTTAGGAATTAATTGGGCAAGCAGTTTCTGGTCTTTTTGATTTCCAGAGATTGGAGCACATCAACTGATTTCCCAAACTCACTGAGTCAAATGAGATACTAGAATGAATAAAACACACTGTCTGACCTCAAGTAAACTGACAAAATATTATAGCAGGACTAAAATTTTATGATAACTATAAATGCAAACACTAAAAATGTTACATAAGAGTAAAAATGAACTTTGTTGAGATTTAGCACATATTCTTTCATAAAAGACACATACCAACCTTGTGAGGGAAATGGCAGTATTCCATTTAGCAAATGAGAGAACGGAGGTGCAAAAATCCTCAGTTCAGACTCACACTGCAAATACGTAGCAGACTTAGGATTTCAATGTGTTTTTTTGTCCCCTCAGCTCTTAAACCTATGTATTTCCATTATACCTACTAGAAATAAATATATACATATTTGAAAGTGGAAAAGGGAACAAACACTTCCTACATGGTTGCGGGTAGAATCAAGAAAGGTTTTGCATTTTAAAATGCTTCAGGACCAGGGGCGGTGGCTCACACCTGTAATCCCGGCACTTTGGAAGCCCAAGGCAGGTGGATCACTTGAGGTCAGGAATTCGAGACCAGCCTGGCCAACATGGCGAAACCTTGTCTCTACTAAAAATTCAAAAAGTAGCCAGGCGTGGTGGCATGTTCCTGTAGTCCCAGATACCCTGAAGGCTGAGGCAGGAGAATCCCTTGAACCCAGGAGGCAGAGGTTGCAGTGAGCCGAGATTGTGCTACTGCACTCCAGCCTGGGTGACAGAGCAAGACTCCGTCTCTAAAATAAAATAAAATAAAATTAAAAAATATAAAAATGTTTCAAAGTTTGAACAGGAGTTTAAGACAATGACAAGATGAGGAGCACTTTAGTTGCAGGGCTCAGAGGGCATGCTCACACATTTTACAGTGATCCAAAATATTTTTCTTTCTATATTATGAAATATTTAGAGAATGAATCAATAATTAAATATCTATACAAATAAGAAACAAATAATTTACCATATAAAGAATGAGCTACTTCAAATAATTTCATAAGCAGGAAATGAATTACAATAAAATAAAATCATAAATGAAATGCCTTATTCCAAGAGCATTCTTTTGTTTATTGTCAATAAGAGCGAAGAAAATAGTATTCTGCCTCCAAAGAGTTCACTGTGTGTGTTTATTACTGACAATTGCAGAGTCAATTGAAAATACTCCTGGTGGTTATATTTATCCTCTCATAATTTTACACAAAATATGATGCAACTATTTTTCTTTTCTTTTTCTTTTTTTACTGTTAAAGACACTTAACATGAGATTACCTTCGTACCAAATTTTAAAGTGCACAGTATAATATTGTTAACTAGAGGCACAGGGTTATACAGCAGATCTCCAGAACATATTCATCTTGCATGACAAAAACTTTATACTCATTAACCAACAACCTTTCATTTTTCCCTTCCCCCAGCTCCTGGCAACTACCATTCTGCTCTTTGTTTCTATGAATTTGACTATTATAGATACCTCATATGAGTGGAATCAAGCAGTATTAATCTTTCTATAACAGGGATTATTTAACTTAGAATAATGTCCTTCAGGCTCATTTATGTTGTCACAGATGACAGAATTTCCTTCTTTTTAAAGGCTGAGTTATATTTTCTTGTACATATATACCACATTTTGTTTATCTATTCATCTGTGGATGGACATTTAGGTTGTTTCTAATCTTGGCTATTGTGAATAATGCTGCAATGAACACAAGATCTTCAAGATCCTGATTTCAATACTTTTGGATGTATACCCAGAGGTAAGATTGCTGGATCACATGGTAATTCCATTTTTATTTTTTGAGGAGCCATCATACTGTTTTCTATAGTAGCTGCACCAGTTGCCTTTCCTACAAGAGTGCATGAAGTTTCCAATTTCTCCGCATTCTTGCCAAAACTTGTTACTTTTTTTTTGTTGTTGTTTTTTGATAATCACCATTCTCACAGGTATTAGGTGCTATTATATGGTAGTTTCAATTTGCATTTCCCTGACGACTAGTGATGTTGAGCATTTTTTCACATACTTGTTGGCATTTTTATGTCTTCTTTAGAGAAATATCTATTCAAGTCCTTCGCCCAGTTTGTAATTAGATTATTTGTTTTTTGGCTGTTGAGTTGTACCTTGCATATTTTGAATATTAACCCCTCATCAGATATATGACTTTCAAATATTTTATCTCATTCTGTATGCTGCCTTTTTACTCTGTTGATTATTTTATTTGCTGTGCAGCAGATTTTAGCTTGATGCAGTCTCTCTTTTTTTTTTCCTTTTCTTTTAACTTTTAAGTGTAGGGGTACATGTGCAGGTTTGTTACATAGGTAAACTTGTGTCATGGTTGTTTGTTGCACAGATTATTTCATCACCACCCTCTACCCTCCAATAAGCCCCACTGTGTGTTGTTCTCCTCTATGTGTCCATGTGTTCTTATCATTTAGATTTTCTGTTGCCTCTGCTTTTGGTGTCATACCCAAGAAATCACTGCCAGGCATGATGTCGTGAAGGTTTTCTTGTATGTTTTCTTCTGGGAGTTTTACAGTTTCACTTTTTACATTGTTGTTAAGCTGTTTTGAGACCTTTTTCCTTTTTGTATAGTATAAGGGCCATATTTCTTTCTTTCGCATATGGATATCCAGTTTCCACAACAATATATGTGAAATTTCCCCATTGTGTGTTTTCTTCCCCATTGTGTATTCTTGGCATTTTTGTCAAAGATCAGTTGACTGTATACATATAGATTTATTTCAGGGCTGTCAATTCTGTCTTATGTGTCTGTTTTGTCTTTTTATATCAGAACCACACTGTTTTAATTAGCATAGCTTTGTAATATATTATTAAATCATTAACCGTTATGTCTCCTGTTATGTGTTTTTTTCTCAAGATTGATTTGGTTATTCAGTCCTCTCTGGTTCTATAAAAATGTTAAGATTTTTTTCTATTTCTGCAAAAAATGTCATTGGGAATTTGATAGGAATTGCATTGAATCAGTTGATTGCTTTGGGTAGTATGGACATTGAAACATTATTACGTCTTCCAGCTGATGAACAAGATATCTTTCCATGTATTTGTATCAATTTAAATTTCTTGCATCATTGATTTGTAGTTTTTAATATACAAGTCTTTCACCTTCTTGGTTGAGTGTACTCATAAGAATTTTGTTCTTTTTTATGCTATTATAAATGTGATGTTTTTCTTAATTTTTGGATAGTTCATTGTTAGTATATATAAATGCTACTGATGTTTGTGTGTTGATTTTTTATTTTGCAACTTTCCTGTATTGGTTTATTAGTGCTAACTTTTTTTGTATGTGTGCGTCTTTGGGATTTCCAATATTTAAGATCATGCTGTATGCAAACAAGGTCATTTTACTTCTTACTTTCTGATTTGAAATGACTTTAATTGCCTAACTGCTCTTGCTAAAACTTCCAGTACAATGTGAATAGAAGTGGTGAGAGTGGGCATACTTGCCTTATTTTTGAAGCTAGAGGAATGTCTTTCAATTTTTCACTATTGAGAATGATATTAGCTATGGGCTTCTCATATGATCTTTATTGTGTTGAGGTAAATTCCTGCTATATATAGTTTGTTGAGAATTTTCATTATGAAATTGTGTTAAATTTTGTCAAACGTCCTTTCTGCATTCATCAAAATGATCACGTTATTTTCATCCTTCAGTCACAGTAATTGATTTGCATATGTTTAACCATCTTTGCATCCCAGATATAAGTCCCACTTGATCGGGCTGTATGATTTTTTTAATATGCTATTGGATTTAATTTTATAGTATTTTGTTGAGGATCTGTGCATCTCTATTCATCTGGGATATTGGCCCATAGTTTTCTTTTCTTACAGTGTCTTTGACTTTGGTATCAGGATAATGCTAGCTTCATAAAACATGTTTGGAAGTTTCTCTCTTCTTTGATTTTTTGAAAGGGCTTAAGGATTGGTGTTTGTTTTTCTTTAAATGTTTCATAGAATTCACCAATGAAGGCATATGGTTCCAGGATTTTCTTTGTTAGGAGGTTTATATTTACTTTTTCAGTCTTACTCATTATTGGCCTGTTCAAGTTTTCCATTTCTTCATGATTTAGTTTTGGTAGGTTGTATGTTTCCAGAAATTTGTCCATTTCTTCTAGGTTATCCAATTTGTTGGTACATAATATTTTATAATAGTCCCTTATGATGGGTTTTATTTCTGTTGCATCAGTTATAATGTTTCCTCTTTAATTTCTGATTTTATTATCAATTTTGTTGATTTTTTCAAAATTCCAACTGTTAGTTTCACTGATTCTTAAATTGTTTTTCTGTTTTGTTTAATTTTGTTTTAATCTTTATTATTTCCTTTCTTCTGCTAACTTTGCTAACTTCTGCTAACGTTGCTTAGTTCATTTTTTTTTTAGTTCCTTGAGGTATACTTAGGTTGCTCATTTGAGATATTTCTTCTTTCTGAATGTAGATGTTTCTCACTATAAATTTCCATGTTACTGCTGGTTTTGCATATATTTCAAATTAAGAGGTAAGAGATGGAAATAACATTTTCCATAATTGTTCCAAATATACTTATGTAATAATTGTGTCTTAATGTTTTTCCTCAGAAAGTTTACATTATCATATAACAAGAGTTGGTATTTAATTATTATTTTAGTTCTTTCCCTTCTGTTCCACTCAGTGTTTAAAATGTTGCACAAATTGTGCAGTGTTTTATGTTTTTATTCTAAATAATATATTCTGCTGTCTGACAGGAGCAGGTCTCTTTTTATTCAGTAATACTGCATATGTTCTTCTAAATAAACATTTTTCAAGTTTATTTTAAATCAAGTATTATTAAGTTCAAGTTTGGATTTAAAGACTTAGATTAGAATGGTTTGTATAAGCTACTTAGAACTGGACATATACACCGTGATTCATGCATAGATGTTGCTGTTGAATGTAATACTGGCTTTCTGTTTAGCAAAGAAAAACTATTTTATTTCATATAATAAAATGCATTTATTAGGATTCAGTTCTAAGTTTTAGCAATGACTTTTAGACATGTAGTAAATTATTATCCGTTATTTTCTTATTTAACCTGTTACCTTAATATTATGTTAAAAGAGTCTCTGATATTAATATTGATCTTTGGATTTCTAAAGGGGAGAAAAAAATTAGTACTCGTTCATAATGTAATATTCTTTTAATAGAGTACTGAATTCAAATTCCTAGTACTTTATATAATTGCCAGTTATCTTTCTCAGTGAGATGAGTAAGAAGTTTGTTTTGTCAAAATAATGGACAAGAATGTGTTGATGTAGGGTGAGAAACTAGACTCACCAAGTAATGGTTTTAAAGAAAGACAAACAGGAAACTTGTCAAAGGAAAAAAGATAATGATTCCAAAAGGCTAACATAATACATAAGAATTTTGCCTAGTGCAAGTCCAGTGAAAAACAGTCACAATATAATATGCAGTCAATTGATTTTCAAAAATGGTGCCAAGATGCGCAATGGGGAGAAGATAGTCTCTTCAACAGATGGTATTATGAAAACATAAACAAAACAAAATAAAATAATGATAGGTGCATTCAATAGTTAAAAATGAGCATTAAACAAGAGAAAAATTAGCAAGTAATGGGGTACAGAAATTAAAAATACCTTGGTAGAATAATTTTTTTGTTTTGAATTAGTAGGAGAAATTATGATGAAATATATATGCACATTAAGTTTCTGGGAAATAAGAAATATATAACCTGAATATTATTTTATAATAATATTGAATAATAATATTGTTTGTTGCATGTTATTGATATTTTCCTCAATATGATGAGGATAACATGTATTCAAATTAGTAGAAAAAATTCAAGATCCCAAGTAAATTAATGGGCAAACAATATCATAGTTTATACCTAGGAAATACAATGGATAAATAAATGGGACAAATATCTAGCTTCTTTAGTTATCAAAGAAATATAAAATAAGGCAATCTTAAGTTTTTTTTTCCCACAGTAAGGGTAGTAAAGAAACAAACAAAAAACAAAACATTCAATGTTGGCAATACTGCAAAGAAATTGCCATATTTGTTTATTACTGCCAACTCTGTAATTTCATACAGAGTTTCTGAAAAGTAATATGGCAGAGAAGTTAAATTGCTTGAGAGTTGAATATCATATTTTCAGTCCTAATTTTATCCCACATAAGCAATCTAACAGAAGCTTAAATACAATTAAATATGCTCACTGTTGCTCTAGTAATGATAGCAAAACATGAACAAATGAAAATATTTTACTAACATATAGTAAAATCTATTAGAATATACATGCATACATATATGTGTGTTTACATGTGTGTGTTGTATATCCATTACTATAAATATGAAGGACCTGTAGAAAAACCAAATTGTTTATGACATAATTCTGGGTGAAAAACAGTATATAATGCATTACATTAATATTGCAAATAAACAAATATACGTGCCACTAATCATTAACAGTGGATAGTGACAGGTTAATCACATAAATTAACCAATTCATTGGCTTGCTAATGTTAACATTACAAGACAATACATTTCTTTGACTTGTAGATCTCTTTACCTTTTTGTGTACCTATTTGCTTGATAAACAGGTATCATTTATGTCCTGATTACTTACAAAAGTAATGTATTGACCTAAATACTGAGTCAACAGATTTTGAAAAATAAAGATTAAGTTGAAAATTGTAGTAACAATTCTGGATGTATATTCTAATCTGGTGAGCTTTTCTTTACACTGAAATGTCACGCTGGAACTTCGGTAAATTCAACCTGCATACAGGGCCAATTCTCACTAAAATGACAGTGAATTTACAGTAGGTAAAAGCAAGATTGCTAATGCCATTGATTCATTTATTTATTCATTTTGTCAGAAACATATTTGCATCTCTAGTACGTGTCTGATATCATTCAGATCCTAAACAAGACTGAAACTACAGTTGTTATTACTGAGCTTATAGTTTCTAGAGGAGAAAACCAGTTGCCACAGACTCATTGGTGCCATGCTTAGATTCCCTGGGAACCCTTTATTGGTTTGGTGTGTCTACTCTCAGCGTCATGATAGGATTTTGCTGCAATGACACACATCTGTAACCTTTTCTGGAGTGTTGCTCTTAGGATAGTGGAGTCATCTTACTTGGAGAGCCTAAGAATTAAGCCCGACCTCCCTGCCTTGAGGAAGCCTGTATCCAATGACTGATGCTGTGTACAGAAGTCCAATAACTACTTTAAGGTAGGATATACTCTGTGGGATAACTTATGTTTTGGAGCTCCTCTGTGGGATCAGGTTGAAGCTCAACTTTATGCCAACCATTCTTTACTGAACTTCCTCTCTTTTGCTGTCCTGTTTCCCTCACTCTCATGCAAGTTTTTTTTTAGAGCCCTCTCAATGTAGGAATCTTATAACCTACATTAGAAAGTCAGAGGCATCTTCCTTGAGAAAAATGCATTTGTATAAGACTCTATGTCTTTTGTGTTTTTTGTTTTAAAAAAACATAGCATGCATTCGTGAAATGGATGCCTGTGGTCTTTGATGATGACCATCATGAAATTCATCAGTTAATATCATGACTGAATCCTTTTTCTTATATGCATCAAACTGTAAACATTGGTCACAGATGTGAGTGAATCCACCACAAAGAGCAATGAGTTACTCAGGCACAATACCTATCCGGGCACAATAGAGATTGCCATATGAAACATCCGTGAAACTGTACCACTGAGCACTCCCTTCAACCTGCATGTGCATGTTTGTGTGTATATAAGTAAATGCAGTTCTCTGTTATATATGTACATGTGTGTATTTCATAGTTGGCATAGTTATTTTGATAATGAAAACTGGCCAGTAGAATTTGGGTTATAACCAAAATGATACCATGTTTAGCACAACTCTATTATGACCCTCTAGTTCTATGTTTCTGCTTAATGCCACAGACATAATGCTTTTCTTAAATCAAATTTTGGAGTTAAAGTTCATATTGTGAATTTTAGTAGGATATTGATTCTCATTTATATCAGATGTATTCTGTTTAAGGCACAGACCGTAAGTATAAGCTGCACTAATCACTGAGATCTTGGTGGACAGAAGAGGTACAACTTTTAAAAAAAATCTTCATGGTAGTTATGATGAAATCAAATAAGAAGGTAGACAGTCCTACTGCTTTTTAGTGCTTACTGTGTACCACACACTAGAAAGCACAATTATGCTATATACAATTTTCAAATGGTTATTATCATGGCAAAACACATGAAAGTATTACTGATAAAAGGTAGGTGATAATAAAAGACAGCAGTTCCCGTATTCAATGTTTACAAGACAAAATAAATTTAGCAAACATGTTTGTCAAGATTATGCTGAAGTAATTCTACTTCACAGTCTATAATATGGCTTATTAAAGGGCACATTTATTTTAAAATTCTTTTCATGTGCATAAAGAAGAAGAACTGAAAGTATCCATCAATGTTGAAGACACCACAGGGGCACTGTAGCCATTGCGAGGATCATAAATGGATGTAGGTTCTCATATTGACATTATTTTTAAAAATATAATTTTTAACTTTTGAGAAAATAAAACACTTTCATTATCCCGGGACAATAAATTAAGCATCCAAATATAATGTTTGTCAAATTCTTTGGGAAAAGTTATGTTTTAACATAGATAGTTTGCCAGTATAATGGTAATCTTGGTTAATATCTATTATATTTTAGAGATTTTTGAATCCCATACGTGTACCAGAAGTAATAATAGTCTATTATTTGAAAAACTTTAAGAAGATATTTTATAAACACTGCCTTTTTCCATTTGGACTTAACAGTACATAAAATTGATATCATTGTTATTGAAAGCATTTGAAATGTTATAGTAGAAAGCATTTCTAAACATATACAAGAGAAAAATAAAGAAAGGAAAAGAGTTTCATTAACAGTGGTTTAAATGCCTTTGTAAGTGGAAATTATGGTAGGGGTTAAATATGCATTTATTTTAGCAAAGCTTCTGTTCTTTTTTCTTTTTCTTTTTTTAAAAAAATCAGCTCAGGTAAAATCGCTGTTATAACTCAACAAATTGTAAAACTGAAGTGCTCTTGGGTCCAGGACTCTTTGGAGAGAAAATACTAGCTCAATATTGTACTTAGCCCCACAGTAAATTAATTACTTAGGGCTTATGTGGTTTTTATGCAGGACACAATCATTTTGAAGGTGGGAGTTGTTTATTAAAGGTATATTAAAATCAGAATCTAGGCAAGAAAATGGTGAATAATATGCAAAACTAATGCTGAGCATAGTTAATTATCAATTAAAAAATTTAAGAATGTAAGGTTAGGTTAAATGCTGTAGAGATTTGGCTGAGACAACTGTATCCTTAATGTTATTACATATCACTCTCTGATTAGTAAATCAGCTGATGCCTATTCATCGAGGACCTCCATGCCCAAGAGTTTAATAATTGAACAAGACAATGTAGAGCAAAGCAGGCTTATACTCTAGTTAAGAACATGAGGAATGATAAAATTAACAAATAAAAATGTTAACATAGATGTATATAAGACTATCACAAATAATTATGTGTTTAGTTTTATAGCATGGATAGAGAATAAGATACCACTAAATTTAAATTTTCATATGTGGTGTTTAATATTTTCTAAATAGCATACATAAAATGCATACCTACATACCTACCAATCAGCTTAAAAATAAAATAAAATAGCACCCACACCTTTGAAGCTTAGTGTATTCTCCCTGATCACATTCCCTTCTTTTACTGAGATTACTGTTATTTTGAAGTTTGTGCTATGAATAGTTTCTCTCTTTTCTATTATAGCTTTATCATATACACCCCTAGACTTCATTATATGAATATGTTACAAATTATCTATTCTCTTGTCTACGTATATTTGATTTATAGTTTTTCACTATTTTGAATAATGCTGTGATGCACACTCAGTTCACATTTTCAAAATCTTAAAATTTTTTTTTTTTTTTTTTTTGAGACAAGGTCTCACTCTGTCACCCAGGCTGGAGTGCAGAAGTGTGATCATGACTCACTACAGCCTTGACCTCCCATTAGTCAGATGATTCTTCCACCCCAGCCTCTCAAGTAGCTGGGATTACAGGTATGAGCCACCACATTCAGCTAATTTTTGTATTTTTTTTGCAGAAATGGGGTTTCATCATGTTGTCCAGGCTGGTCCTGAATTACTGGGCTCAAGCAACCCTCCTACCTTGGCCTCCCAAAGTGCTGAGATTACAGGCGTAAGCCACCTTGCCCGGCCAGGAATCAATTTTTGTTTATGAGAAAGGTCTTTAATTTTGTTGCAAGGATCTAATTTTGTGCTCAAAGTGGATCCTGCTCATAGAATTAATTTGAGATTCTTTCTGTTTTTCCTATTCTATAAAATAATTTGTAGAAGATTGAAATACTTGTTCATTGCATGTTTAGTAAACTTTCCTACAAAACTATTTGTGGCTTTCTTTGTAGAAAACTATTGAATTACTTATTACTTTTCTTTTTGGTTATAGTACTCTTTAAGTTCTATTTCATATTGAATGAAGTAATATAAATTTGTTTGGAAATTTGTGGAGTTTTTGTGTATTTTTTAAGTATATTGGGATAAATTTTTAGTCATGTATTATTATTTAACAATCTCTACTACACCTGTGTTTGTATCATTTTTTAATTCCTAATATTGTTTGATTGTTATATTTTGTTTTATTCTCCTTAATTAGTCTTGCCAAATAATTCTCAATTCTACTACAGAGTCTTTTTATAGGCCAGACTTTTGACTTTGTTAATTTTCTCTATTGTGTTTTCCTTTTATGTTTTATTAATTTGTCATATCTTTATTAGTTCCTTATCTCTGCTTTTCTTGGGTTCATTATGTCATTTTTCTACTAATTCCTTATGTTTGATGCTTAGTTTATTAACTTCAGTCATATACAAAGAGCTGTGTTAAAATCTATTCTGGTCACGGGCTTGTCAATTTATTTTTGTAGTTGCCAAATTTTTTTTTGCTTTACATATTTTGAAGCTATGTTTTTAGATGTACACCAATTTGGAGTTATTATATCTTATTGGTAAATTAAAGCATATCACTTATGTAGTTTTTCTTTATCTCTACTAATTCTTTTGCCCTGAAGTTTATGTTGTCTAAAATTAAATGGCTATACCAGGTTTTCACAGTGAACTATTTTCTTCAGATGTACTTCCTTCATCATTTTACTTTCTACCTTTCAGTCTCATGTTTACAAATACTTCTTAGAAGCAATATATAGTGGGATTTTGTTCATATCCAGTCTAACTCTTAAATAAATAAGAGTGTGGAATGCTTTATGTCCCATCATCCTTCCTCTTATGTGGTATTGTTCTTTAGGATTTTTGCACTATCTTGATTTTTTCCCCATTTGTAACCTCCTAAACTAGACATTATTATTCTTTAATGCCATCAACAGTATTTTATATTTACCTATAGAGTCACCATTTTTTTTCTAGGTTGATTTTCTTTCTTCCTAAAGTTCATCTTAAAATTTCCTCTAGTGAGGGTCTGGTACCATGCTAGTAAACTCTCTCAATTTTTGTTTATTCCAAAATGTTCTTCTTTGTACTTGGTATTGAAAGATAATTCAAGAGTTGAGATTGTAGACTTATCTAATTAACTGGAGGATTTAGGATAAAATTATATCCCTTTTTTTTTTTTGAGACGGAGTCTAGCTCTGTCGCCCAGGCTGGAGTGCGGTGGCGCTATCTCGGCTCACTGCAAGCTCCGCCTCCTGGGTTCACGCCATTCTCCTGCCTCTGCCTCCCGAGTAGCTGGGACTACAGGCGCCTGCTGCCACGCCCGGCTAATTTTTTGTATTTTTAGTGGAGACAGGGTTTCACCGTGTTAGCCAGAATGGTCTTGATCTCCTGACCCCATGATCCGCCTGCCTTGGCCTCCCAAAGTGCTGAGATTACAGGCGTGAGCCACTGCGCCCGGCCAAAAATATATCCCTATTTTTTTTAAAAAAAATCTTTGGTTTAAACATATTCCTAATGTTTTTATTTGGAATGAGAGCCACAGCAGACTTCTTGGTTATAAAGGTTCACTTTTTCCAAGGCTATGCCAATCTTTTTAGTCGAAATGCCAAATGTTGGAGATGTATATGCTTTGCAAACTACTGCACGGGCAAGAATGGCTGCCACCTTGTAGAAACACCTCCTAACAACAACAAGAACAAGAACAATATCAAAAACCTCAGACTTTTCGTCTCCCAAACCACATCTTGCCACCTGAGGTTTCCCAGATGATCTTTTGGCAGTTCCAATTCGTCCCCTTTTCTGCTAGCAGAGTTATTTCTCTAAAACGATCATCTGATCACTTCTCCCCCTTGCTTAATATTCTTTAATGATTCCCTTTATTGATTATGATTAAATGTAAGCCTCTTTGCCTTAAACACAAGCCTCCTCCTGATAAGCTTCCTGTTGACCATATCTTGCCATTTCCTTCCCCTTCCCCACATGTAGTACTTAAAAATTTCTTATGTGCCTCTTAGACTTTGCACAGACTATTTTGTGTGTGTGTGTGTGTAATGCTCATCTGATCCCTGCTGCCCTTACCCTTAGCCTTACCCTCATGCTCCACTCCTTCCCCTTTGTTTTTCTATTTGTGTCTCCACATTTTGTGACTGTCCTGTGAGAAACAGTCTGTGTATCTTCAGTCTGGGCTGGGTGGTTCTCTGAATTCTCTCAGCATAGCCAGCACTCATTGTGCCTTATTAAACTCATCCATTATTTGACTGATTCTCTTTACTATTCTCTGATTATTAGATTAGGAGCTAATTGAAAGCAGAGGCAGCACTTTGTTCATCTGTTTCTATAGTGCCCAGCATAGTGACAAGCATGAAGCAGGTGAATTAAAAAAATTCTGGCTTAGTTACTAGGCTTTTAGTAAATGACTCATTAAATTGAGAAAACAATCTTTAAATGCACCTACTGCAGAACTTCTACTGTTCTGAGAACAGTATTTCATGGCTTAGCTAAATAGGAGTGACAAATTATTAGCTAACCTGAGTGTCAACACAAGCACAATCTTCTTAACTTCCCTTTTCTATTTATCTTCAATTAGGGAAGCTTATACAAAGTTAAATAGCTGATCTATGTCAAAACCCTTTCATAGTAACCATGGTGGAGTTTGAAATAATTTACTTATATGTAAAATTTTGGAATTTTGGTGCTTGGAAACAAATTAAGATGGGAGAGTACATATTATTCTTTGTTCTGACTCTTCTCTTAATTATTAAAATCTTTATTCTATTGCTTCCTAGTCTAGGAAAGCTGATATAAAAAAACAAATGAAAACCAAAACCTTGTTTAATTAAACACAGTATGTACATTTTCACCTCTGGCTAACATATTTATAGACATTTTATATAATTTACATAAATGGTGTTCATTATTGGTCTTGCAGTTATTCAGTTACGTCTTATCTGGAATTTATAGAGGACAATTCTCATAAATTCAGTTTATACAGTGCCTGGCTCAGTACCATCAGAGACGCATAATACATGTTTTTTATAATGATGTTAAAATGTTCAGTTGCAAAGGTGGGCTGTGGTCACATAATCTTTCTATTCCCTGTTCAATGAATAATTCAAGTAGTAGCCTTCACACTTCTCATAAGATTGAGAAGATATATCTATTCCCAAGTCTTGTTTTCTATTATTGAGATGTAAGAAGCTACTGCAAATGCAAAGTCTCTGGGGCCTTGTTACAGGGGCCAGCTTCAAGTTTCCTTTGTGAACTCAAAAGGATGTGCCAGGAGAAACTTCAGAATAGAATCACTAGTGAAAAAGCAGGCACAGTTTTTGGGGCAGTGTTCATATTACATGGAAAGCATATGTGTATTTAGCAAAACAGTGTGTGCTTGAAAGGGAGGGGGTGTTCCTTCACCTTTTTTGTGTTTTATGAACATAAACAAGTAGTAAAATCTCTTTGTGGATATTATTTGAAAATATATACTCTTGCATGTGAATGGCAGATTTTAAAATTATGTGCTTTATGTATGATTATAATGTGGCACTGCACATTAATTTGATACTTGTAATTATGACATCATATAAGAATCCCCCAAAATATTTCTGTTTATGTGTGGGGAGAAAACAAAGAGAAAATGTAAAATGTAAGGCTACAAACGACTACCCAAATGATCTTGTAACAAACACCCATTGGATAAAAGCAAAGTAAGGCATTCATTAGGTCTTAGACCATGATCATTAAAATGTAATGCCTGTTAGTTCAAAAGAAGATAATGTGGGAGGTAAACTACATAAGCTACATTTAGTTTTAAAGGAAAATGTAGTCTCGAATAAAAACATTCTCATCTGTACAGTAGCTGAGACTTTACATTTGATTTCAAGTATGTAAAAATAAATATAGCAAAACCATTTATTCTGTTTCCCAAACATATTAAATGCTTCATGAAAGCAAGGAGTATTGAACTCTAATAATGAATTTCCTGTAATTATGGACAAACAACTTACTAAGTTTTTTCTTTCTAGGTTCTGATTTAATGAAACCAACCATTTTCTACACTACTAACTTTCCTATTTCAAGCGGTGCCTGGAAAGAAAGTCCTAGGTGAATATTCTCAAAAATATTACTTCATTTACAATTTTGAATAATACTTTCATAAGAATTCTGGTAACAAAGACAGCCCAAACAGGAAAAACAATAGAAAAGTTTATGACGTATAAAATGAATTCTTCAAAAGGATTTTGTTTCGAAATGCCAAGGGTTATAAGTCAAATATATGCAGTGCACATTACTATTTATTACCTTGCATTGGCTGAAATTCATCTCTTCTGACAACCCTGGGTAAATCATGTTACGTATTTCATAAAATATGAGTGTTGGTCCTTTTCTGAAGATGCCACTTACTGTGTGAACTCACTGCCATTGGCTACATCCCAGTTGCTGTAAGCTCCCTTAAGACCACTACTTCTGCAGAGTCCTATGGCAGTTGAATCAGAGAAGAAAAGGTATTTATAGAAAACATATGCAAAAGGTTGATAGCTCGTCCAGTTTTTAGTGCACAGACTGACAGCTAAATACAAATTGAGAAATGTAAGTTTCACTTCGAGCAAATTTACTGGGTGAAAACCTCATTTTTTTCATTTCATTTGAATACGTTCATTGCTTCTCAGAATATGCAACTTTATAGTGAGCATATTTTTTATTCTTGAAGGCTCATTATTTTACAGTGAGGTTACTGAACCTAGACCACATAGTACAGATTACCCAGCATAATATTAATCAAAATATACATGGCAAATGGGATTCCAAATAGTGCCAAATAGGCATCTGCTTTTAACAGAGAATCAAAAAGTGCATTTAGCACCTTTATTAAAAGGTATTATGGACAATTTATTTTTAAGCCATGTCTCTAACACCATTAACTAGCATAAAATTTAATGTACTCCCAAGCAACTTGACTTTTACTGTTTCCTTCAAAACATTAATTTGTAAAAGCAAGTTAAGGTAAAAGATGCCTTTGACCCTGAGAAAAGATTTGAATCATTAAAAATAAATTAAATGATCTTTTAGACACATGTAACAGTAACTTTGGGGCTTGCAAAATAACATATTTTCTGTTGCCATGTATGACATGATATTTCATTAGGAAAAATAAAGCTAGTGCTACTTCTACTGGAACAATTTATAGCCTCTGAATGAATCAAATCAGTTTTGGAAGTTTTGCCTAAATTTGAGCAGAGTTGCCCGATGCCTAAATATTCCTCAATAAACAAATTAGAGGAGTTCCGCCAAGTTTTTATAAGGGAGAAATACATTCTATGTCCATTTAGGAAGTTTTGGATTGGTTAGTGGGCACTGGGTTCCATACATCTTTATAGTGTTAACTTTATAGAGTAAAGGAAACCAATTCTCTGCTATTGAAATGTAGCAGCCACTTTTATACTAAATAGGCAATGGAGATAATAATAGGAAAATAAAAATTTTTCTAGGTTAAGAAGTATAAGATAAACTGAAAATTGTGACATGTTTATGTGGGTGAAATTTTTGAGTGTTAAGTGGCAAATAAAACTTAAATTATGAAAGTAATACAAGGATGAATACTCCCTTTAAGGAAGTGAAAATATTCAAGAATAATAATATTACATGAAAAACAGCAACAAAAGCAAAAACAAAATCTCAGTGTCACCTGAATTGCCCGCAATAAAATTCCACTGCCTTACTGCAGGTAACTGCCATTAACAATTTGGATAGTATCCTTCAAGGTATTAACAATTTGGATAGTATCCTTCAAGGTCTTTTCCTATATATTTACATAATGATATATTTATATCTTGGATGCATGTGTATGCATGTGTACATAAAAGAAGTACACATTGCATATGTATATATTATAAATATTCCACAGCCAGTTTATTTTTCACTTGATAATAAAATGAACATCAATACTTTGCTGTATACATCTTATAGTTTTCTTATTTTTTATTCTATTTTTGAGTAGGAATGTGCCTAAATAATTTAAACCATTCCCTACTGATAGATATTTGGATTATTTTTACTTTTTTTGTTTACAAAAAAATCTAAAGAAATCTTTATACTATCTGGGAGATGAATTTCTAAGTAACTGATTGGTTTTAATAAATATTGTAAAATGATCTGTGACAAATTTGTATTAGTATCCTCTCTCAACAGTTGATAGGACTTGATAAGACTTTCTTCATATTTTTACACTTTAAATTATCGATCTTTAATTTTTATTAATCTACTAGTAAAAGATATCATGATATTAACATGCATTTCCATTATTACAGGTGAGGTTGAGCAATTCTACATGTTTATTATACATATGTACACACACACACAGACTCCATTCTTATTATCTCTGTTGTCTATATTCTATAAAATTGTTGCAAATACTGAATTAGCAAATACTGAATCATTGATCCTTGGGAAAGTATATACATACTTATGTATCTATATTTATATATATATAATCTTACATATATTATAGTTTTAAATCCTAAAAAACAACTCATCCTAGTAGATTCTTCTTTTTTTTTTCTTTATTTTGCAAAAGAGAAAATGTTCAGGAATGTTAAGTGGCTTGCCTGAGGGTACCCCACTACCAGGTGTCAGAGTTTTGATTTGAGGGTTCCAAATAAATTTTAGGGAATAGGTGAATTCTCAAATATGAAATTATAAATAATAAAGATCAACTGTACACACACAATACACATATAATGTACATACATACATATCCATTTGAATTGTCTCTTAAAATATTTTGTAGACGTATTTATTTTCTTTCGTAGAATCCATTTCTAGATTGTGTCCGTTACCCCTTCTTTATTCCATATTTTCCAAAATTTTCTCCCAGTCTGGACCTCCTGTTTTAAGTCTGTTAATAGTATATTTAACCATTCAGGAGAATTACATTTCTATGTAGTCAAATATGTTGATTTTTCCTATGTCTTTTGGTTTTGTGTTTTATTTAGAAAGGACTTCTTCACCAACTCATAAAACATAGTTCTCTTTTCAACTTTCAGCACTTTAATCCACCTTGAATTAATTTTTGGTTTATATTATGATGTTGCCTTTTTTATTCGTCTTTTTTTCCAAGATGAAACTCAACTGTCTCAAAGATATTGCTTGAATCATCTGTCATTTCCCTGATTTCAAATGCTCCCTTTATTTCTAAATGTGCATGCTTTGTTTCTGAGCTCTTTATTCTTTTTCATTGATCTATGTATCTATACCAAATCAAGAGACATCCTGTTTTAATGGTTTAATTTTACAACACATGATTGGAAATAAACCTCTTTTTATGGCCTTTTTTTTTCAGAATTGTCATGGTAATTCTTTAACATTTTTCTAGATGCAATTTAATATTAGCTTTTAAAATTCCCTAAAAGGTTTTCTTGTATTTGATTCTATATTACTTACCTACTGCTATGTAACAAATTATTCCAAAATTTAGTAACTTAAAACAACTACACTATTAACTTCATCAAATAGAAAAAATGTTATCTCAGAGTTTCTGTGAGTCAGGAGTCAGCCCCAAGATAGTTTTCCTGGGTTCCTCTGCCTCAAGGTCTTTCATAAGGCTGCAATCAAGGTGTCAGCTGGGACTGCAGTCATCTCAAGGTTTGAGTGGGGTAGGATTTGATTCCATGCTCACTCTTGTGGGTGTTAAGATACAGTTCCTCAAGGACTATGGGACCAAGGGCCTTATTTTATCTCTGAGTGTTAACCAAAGGCTGCTCTCAGTTTCTTGCTGCCTTTGCTCTTTTATAAACCAGAATATAACATGGTCACTGGACTTCCCTCAGAACCAGCCACAGAATGAAAAAGAGGGAGTGAGACAACCAGAAATTTTTTTTGTAATCTAAAGTCAAAAGAAACAACGCATCGCTTGTGCCATACTTCATTCATTAGAAGTGAGTGACTAGGTCCAGTCCACAGTAAAAGTGGTGGGCGGGGTGGGGGGGTACTACACAAGGGCATAAAAACCAGGAGGTGGCTGTTGTCAGGGGCTATATTAGAGGTTGCCTATACCACAAATGTACAGAATAACTGCCAAACTGGTAGCTTCACAATATTGATTCTTCTCATAGAAGAATATGGAGGATTTCTTTAATTAAATAGTTCTTCTTATATATGCCTTTATTATTTTGTTATTGTGAATAGAATTTTATGAATTTCTAATTGGAGTTGACATCACTTTTATAAAAAGTTTCTCTCTCTCTTTGTATGTGTGTATATGTGCATATGTATTTATTTTACCTTTTGACTTTTCTCTGTTAGCATATTTTGTCTCTAAACAACAATGGCTTTAATTTATGCCTTTTATGTATTGATACTTCTTACTTATTTTTCTTATTTTATTGCATTGGTTAATACAATCAAAATGAAGCTGTATAGTTGTAGTGGCAGCAAGCAGCTTGTGTTACCATTGTCTTCAGTGGAAATGTTTAATGTTTTTCCATTAGCATAATAATTGTTCTTTGTGTCTGATAGGTATCTTTATAGTGTTCTTCTATTCCTATATTTTAGGTATTTTTTCAAATTAGAAATTTGTTTTGAATTTCATCACTGGTGTTCTTTCATTATCAAATTATAATGCTTTTCATCTTTTATTCTGATAATAAATTGCATTAGATTTTCCAATGATGAAACTATCTTTTCATCTCTAAATTGTACAAATTATTACACTGTTGAATTCAGTGAGCTGGTATTTTATTTAGGAGTTTTGTATACACATTCAAATGCAAGACTGGTTTGTGTCTTCTGTTTTTCTTTATCATAAGATTTTAATATGGCTTATGATACTCTGATAGAATGCTTTAGACTACCATTTTAGCAATAATTATACAGTTTATGGAGTAGAGGAATTAGTGTGATATTGTGCAATGATTTGCCTGCAGAATCATGTGAAATTAACAAGAAGCAGTAAAGTGAAATTCTTTTTTTAAAACTCTTATTTTAGGCTCAGGGGTATCTTTGCAGGTTTGCTATATAGGTAAATTGTGTGTCACCAGCATTTGGTGCAGAGATTATTTCATCACACAGATAATAAGCATGGTACCTGACAGGTAGTTTTTCTATCCTTACCCTCCACCCACTCTCCACTCTCAGGTAAGACCCAGTGTCTGTTATTTTCTTCCTTGTGTCCATGTGTACTCAATGTTTAGCTCCCATTTATAAGTGAGAACATGTGATATTTGACTTTCTGTTCCTGTGTTAGTTCACTTAGGATAGTAACCTCCAGCTCCACCCATGTTCCTGCAAAGGACATGTTCTTGTTCTTTTTTATGGTTGTGTAGTATTCCATGGTGTATATGTACCACATTTTATTGACATAATCTGCTGTTGATTGGCATTTAAGTTGATTCCATGCCTTTACTATTGTGAATAGTGCTGCAGTGAGCATACACGTGCATGTGTCTTTATGGCAGAATAATTTATATTCCTTTGGGTGTATACCCAGTAATTGGATTGCTGGTTCCAATGGTAGCTCTGTTTCAAGTTCTTTGAGAATCACCAAACCGCTTTCCCCTATGGCGGAACTAATTTACATTCCCACCAGCAGTGTATACGTGTTCTCTTTTCTCCACTATCTTGCCAACCTCTGTTATTTTTGACTTTTTAATAATAGCTATTTTGACCGGTGTGAGATGGTAACTCACTGTGGCTTCGATTTGCATTTCTCTAATGATTAGTGATGCTGAGCATTTTTTTATATGTTTGTGGGCCATGTGTATGTCTTCTTTTGAAAAGTATCCATTCATGATCTTTGTCCACTTTTTAATGGGGCTGTTTTTAACTTGTTTATTTGTCTAAATTCCTCACAGATTCTGGGCATTAGACCTTGTTGGATGCCCAGTTTACAAATATTTTCTTCTATTCTGTAGTTGTCTATTTACTCTGTTAATAGCTTCTTTTGCTGTCCAGAAGCACTTTAGTTGAATTAGATCCCATTTGTCAATTTTTGGTTTTCTTTCCATTGCCTTTTGTGTCTTCATTATTAAATATTTACCAGGTCCTATGTCCAGAATGGTATTTCATAGGGTATCTTCCAGAGTTTTTCTACTTTAAGTTTTACATCTAAGTTTTTAATCCATCTCGAGTTGTTTTTTGTGTATGGTAAAGGGAAGGGGTCCAATTTCAATCTTCTGCATATAGCTAGCCAGTTATTCCAGCACCATTTATTGAATAGGGATTCTTTTCCCCACTGCTTTTTTTTTTGCCAATTTTGTCAAAGGTCATATGGTTGTAGGTGTGTGGCATTATTTCTCGGTTCTCTACTCTGTTCCACTAGTCTATGTATCTGTTTTTGTACTAGTACCATGCTGTTTTGGTTATTGTAGCCCTGCAATATAGTTTGAAGTTGGGTAATGTGATGTCTCCAGCTTTGCTCTTTTTGCTTAGGATTTACTTGGCCATTCATGCTCTCCTGTGGTTCCATATGAATTTTAAAATGTTTTTATTCTAATTCTGTGAAGAATGTCATTGGTAGTTTGATAGGAATAGCATTGAATCTGTACATTGCTTTGGGTAGTATGGCCATTTTAAAAAAGCTGAGTCTTTCTATTCATGAACATGGAATGTTTTTCCATTTGTTTGTGTCATCTCTAATTTATTTGAGCAGTGTTTTGTAATTGTTGTTGTAGGTATTGTTTACCTCCCTGGTTAGGGATGATCCTAGGTATTTTATTCTTGTTATGGTAATCACGAATGGGATTGCACTCTCAATTTGGCTCTTAGCTTGAATGTTGCTGGTATGTAGAAATGCCACTGATTTTTGTACTTTAATTTTGTATACTGAAACTTAGCTAAAGTTGTTTATCAGATCAATGAGGTTTCGGGCACAGACTATGGGGTTTTCTAGGTATTGAATCATATTATCTGAAAACAGAGATAGTTTGACATTTTCTTTTCCTATTTGGATGCCTTCATTTATTTCTTTTGCCTGATTGCTCTGGCTAGGACTTCTAGTACTATGTTGAATAGGAGCGGTGAGAGGGAGTATCTTTGTCTTGTTCTGGTTTTCAAAGGAAATGCTTCCAACTTTTGCCCATTCAGTATGATGTTGGCTGTGGGTTTTTCATAGATGGCTCTTATTTTGAAGTATATTCCTTCAATGCCTAGTTTGTTGAGGGTTTTTAATATGAAGAGATGTTAAATTTTATAGAAAGCCTTTTCTGCATCTGTTGAGATGGTTGTGTGGTTTTTGTTTTTAGTTCTGTTTATGTGATGAATCACTTTTATCAATTTGCATATGTTGAACCAACCTTGCATACCAGAGATAAAACCTACTTGATCAGGGTGGATTAGCTTTTTGATGTGCTGCTGGATTTGGTTTGCTAATTTTTTGTTGAGGATTTTTACATCTATTTTCATCAAGGATAATGGCCAGAAGTTTTCTTCTTTGTATGTCTCTGCCAAGTTTTGGTATCAGGTTGATGCTGGGCTCATAGAATGAGTTTGAGAGGAGTCCCTCCTCCTCGTTATTTTGGATTAGGAGTGGTACCATCTCTTCTCTACACATTTGGTAGAATTAGGCTATGAATTCATTTCATACTAGGCTTTTTCTGTGATAGACTTTTTATTATTGATTCAATTTTGGAGCCCATTATTGGTCTGCTCAGGAATTCAGTTTTTTACTGGTCAATCTGGGGAAGTTGTATGTTTTTAGAAATTTATCTATTTCTTCTGAGTTTTCTAGCTTGTTTGCATGGAGGTGTTCATAGTAGTCTTCTGAAGGGTTTTTTGAATTGTTGTGTGGTCAGTGGTAATGTCTCCTTTGCCATTTCTGATTGCATTTATTTCAATCTTCTCTCTTTTTTTCTTTACCAGTCTAGCTAGTAGTCTATCTATCTTATTTGTTATTTCAAAGAACCAAGTACTGAACTCATTGCTCTTTTTAATGGTTTTTCATATCTCAGTTTCCTCAGTGTAGCTCTAATTTTGGTTATTTCTTGTCTTCTACTAGTTTGGGGGTTGGTTTGCTCCTGTTTCTCTAGTTCCTCTAGGTGTGATGTTAGGTTGTTAACTTGAGGTCTTTTTGATGTTTTGATGTGGGTGTTTAGTGATGTATACATCCCTCTCAACACTGCTTTAGCTGTGTCCTAGAGATTCTTATATGTTTTACCTTAGTTCTCATTAGTTTCAAAAAATTTCTTGATTTCTGTCTTAATTTCATTGTTTACCCAAAGGTTATTCAAGAGCAGGTTGTATAATTTTCATATAATTGTATGGTTTTGAGTGATTTTCTTAGTATTGATTTCTGTTTTTATTGTGCTGTGGTCTGAGAGTGTAGTTGATATGATTTTGAGTTTTGTTAATCTTTTGAAGTTTGTTTTATGCCTAATTGTGGGGTTGATATTAGAGTATGTGCCATGTGATGATGATAAGAATATATATTCTGTTGTTTTTGTGTAGAGAGTTCTGTAGATGTTTATTAGGTTCATTTAGCCAAATGTTGAGTTCAGGTCCCAAATATCTTTGCTAGTTTTCTGCCTTGATGTTCTGTCTTATACTGTTAGTGGGGTGTTGTAGTCTTCCACTATTATTGTGTGGTTATCTAAGTCTCTTTGTAGGCCTCTAAGAACTTGTTTTATGAATGTAGGTTCTCCTGTGTTGGGTGCATATATATTTAGGATAGTTAGATCTTCTTGTCGAATTGAACCCTTTGCCATTATGTAATGTCTTTCTTTTTGATGTGTGTGAATTTGATCTGTCATCATGTTGTCAGCTGGCTGTAATGCAGACTTCTTTGTGATTGCTTTATAATGTCAGTGGTCTATGTACTTAAGTGTGTTCTTATAATGACTGGTAACAGTCTTTCCTTTCCATATTTAATGCTTCCTTCAAGAGTGTCTGTCAGGCAAGTCTGATGGTCATGGATTTCTTCAACATTTGCTTTTCTGAAAAGGATCTTATTTCTCCTTTGCTTATGAAATTTAGTTTGGCTGGATATAAAATTCTTGGTTGCAATTTCTTTTCTTTAAGAATGCTGAAAATAGGCACTGAATCTTTTCTTGGTTTTTGAGTTTTTTTCATTTTTTTGTGGAAAGGTTTGCTCTTAGCCTGATGGGATTCCCTTTTTAGGTGACCTGTGCCTTCTCTCTAGCTGACTTTAACATTTTTTTTTCTTTCCTTTTGACCTTGGACAATCTGATGACTATGGTCATCTTGTAGTATCTCACAAGGATTCTCTGAATTTTCTGAATTTGAATGTAGGTCTTTGTAGTGAGGTTGGGGAAATTTTCGTGGACGATTTGCATAATCCCCTGTCTCCCAGAGGCTTTGTTCATTCTTCTTTAATCTTTTTTCTTTATTCTTGTCTGACTGAGTTATTTCAGAGAAGTGGTCTTCAAGATCTGAGATTCTTTCCTTAGCTTGATCATTTCTATTGTTAACTTGTGATTTTACTTTGGATTGTTTTTATATCTTTTGATGCTCTTGAGGCTTTGCTTGTAGTATGAGATGGGTTCAATCAACTGGATTTACTTCTGGAAGATTTTACAGGGCCAAATCTCAGCTCAGCACTCCTGGGTTGCATGTTCTAACACTGGGGGGCTGGTTTCAAGCCTTTGTTCTCTGGCTCCTCCAGGTTAGGAACCTGCTATGCTGGAGGAGATGAGGTATTCCTGGACTATTGGCCACAGCACTCTGATGTGTGGTGCCAACCAATGCTCTTTGTCAGGGAGGTGGCAGTGCGTTCTGTGCTCGTTCACAATTGCCAGCAGCAGAGGCAGCATGGCTAGGTGCACAAGAGTTGGCTGGGGCAGGTATCAGAGGGAGCGGGACTGTGTTGTTCTTATACGTGCTCATACAGGTGGCAGTGGCAGCAGTGGGGGTGGCATGGCAGGCGTGGGGCTGTCGGCCTCCATGTGTGCGCTTGTAGTGGTGGTGGTCACAGTGTGGGGTGGAGGGGCAGGGTACTTCGAAATTCTTAAGTATATAAAAATAAATACAGCCCTGATTAAGGTCTTTACCATGCATTCATTCTTCACATGTATAAGGCAGTAGTAGGAGTTTATTTGAAAGTCGCACTTTTAAATGAAACTCTAAATTACAATTCAGAAAGTGCACTGCTGTAAGATAGTATTTTTTAGATATTGGAAAAATATTTAGGATGAAAGAATTTTACTTTTCTAAAATAAACAAACAAACAAACCCCATACTTGTTATGTTTTGAAGACATCAATGTTTTCTTATTTACTTACTGTAGATGTTTGCTGTGTTGGTACAAGATTTATCAGAAATATCTATTACTTTATTCTGGAAACTAATAGACCATTTTTGAGCAGTTTTTCGGCTTATAAAAAGAATTAGAAAGTAGACTTCCCACATATTCCCTCACCCTCTACCCCCTGCCTAGTTTTCACTATTATTAACATCTTGTATTAGTGTACCGCATTTGTGTTACCTTATTTTTAATAACCTTGAATGCAATTATTAAGTAATCTTCTGCTGTGACTTGTTACTATTTTTTTCCTGAAAACATCTTGCAATTTTATATTGTATGATAAATTTGGAAAAACAATAGTGGGTATTTATATTTTAAAATGAAAATAAGTTCATGATTGGTTGAGAAACTAGTAACATGATTAAAGAAAATAAACATTTCTATTTCTAAAAATTAATGGATTTTTTTAACACTTAAAGAAAATAGAATGTTGAATGTATAATGTAAACCATTCTTTTAAGTTGTATTTAAATATTGCACTGAACAGGTGAGAAGGAATCACTCAATGTAATAAATACTGGTAAACATAAATACAAAATAAACACCTAACATCTGTTTAAAACCTTTTAACATCTATTATTTGTTTATTTATATAGACAGGGTTTTGCTCTGTTGCCCAGGTTGGAGTGCAGTGGTGCAATCATGGCTCACTGCTGCTGTGAACTCCTAGGTTCAAGCAATCCTCCCATCTCAGCCTCCCTTGTAGCTGGGACTGCAGGTCCATACCACCATGCCTGCCTAATTTTTAAATCTTTTCTAATTACAAGATCTTGTTTTGTTGCCCAAGCTTGTTTCAAAACCCTGGGCTCAAGCAGTTCTCCCGCTTTGGCTTTCCAAAGTGCTGAGATTACAGATGTGAGCCACCATGCACAACCTTACACAATTTAATGAGAGCTAGAGGTTTTTATACTCATAAATGTGAGTAATTGTCTGATGTTTGACTTACTTCTTCAAATATTTAAAAAAACCCTTAACCTTTTCCTATTAAAAACTATAGATTATAGTTGCTTTGCTCTGTAGTTTTTAACCCTTTTCCCATTTAAAATAAAAGGTGCAGCTTGCTACCAATGGTCATTTAATTTTACACAAACACCCTCTTTAAGGCTGAAGCAAATCTGACTGACTTTCAATATGAAAATAAAATATAAAAACTGTTCTTGGAGTTATTTCTAAACACAGCTAACATCAGAATAATCTATTTCAGAAAAATCAGATTCATCAATTGAATCTTTGGCCAACAACTGTTCGGGAACGATGTTAACATCACATGTAAGAATGCTATGTTTTTTACATCAAACACCGGGCCTGATGTGGGGTGGGGGAGGGGGTAGGGATAGCATTAGGAGATATACCTAATGTTAAATGACGAGTTAATGGGTGCAGCACACCAACATGGCACATGTATACATATGTAACTAACCTGCACGTTGTGCACATGTACGCTAAAACTTCAAGTACAATAAAAAAAAAAGAATGCTACGTTTTTTAGAATTTGACATTTTCAGCAGTCGAGAACTACTGTATTTTTAAATGGAAATACCATTACTAAAATCAGAATGCTATAAATAGAAAATGTCTTTTGTTTCCAAGGTAGATATACTAGGGCAGTGAGAGAATAATAGTAAAAGCAAGATACTGTGTGGCAAAGTTATCTCAGGGTAAGTGCTGCAGCCGCAACTGTCACCAGCAAGTATTCTGGGGGTGAATGAGAAAAGGGTTAACTTTTCAAAACAATTAATTGTTATGTTTATTAGACTATTCAGCTGATAAAGTCTTTATAAGTTTTTTCTTTTAAATATTTGAAAAATATTTTATTTTGACATTTTGAGTTTTATTATTTCTTTATATTTTGAGCTATCATTGTCATGTAAAGAATACTAATTTGAGAAGGCCTATGTTATGGTTCTCCCAGGTAGCTGGAGATTTAAATTATAAACAACCACTTAAGGGAAGGTGGAAACAGAGCTACATTGTCTGATAAATGTATATGAGTGTGTGTGTGTGCACGCATGTGTAATGTTTGGTGTGAGAGAGATGTTGTTGTGAAGGGAAGGCTTCCAAACTTCCCTGTACATCACATGTACCCATCCAACATTACTTCTCCTCCAGACATATTTCTTTTTGCCTGCTTCTAAAAGATATTCAAAATAATGACAAAGGGGTAAATCAAAAGTAAAGGTAAAATAAATAAGAATTGATAAGCGAATATTGAGATAACATAATGCTGGAATGGTTTGATTTCAAGTAGTCAATGATTTAACTGAGCATGTTTTAGAATCCTTATGATCTTTGAATAGCCATGCTGTTAGACTTCTCAAACATTATGAGAATCACTTTTCAAATGGAGGAGGTAAGAATACCCAACAATCTGCTCCTCCATAAAAGCAAGAAAACAAGTGACGAAAAATGTTAAAATTATCTTTTTCAGAATTCTGTAAATTAATTAAATACTTGTTACTACAATTTGAGGAAAGATGAATTTCCTTTCTACTAATAAAAAAGGCACATTATCTGAATTGCAGTAAGAACAGTGAGCTGCAAGGGTTCCCCATCACCATGCCCCTTACCATAGTAGCTTCACACTAACCTTGAAAATCAACAGCCTCACAACTACTGTATCTGTGAAAGGCAGTGGCCTAGCAGCTACATAAGAGGTTTCAAACTCCCCCAGAATTCTATCTTCAGAGAATGTTTACTATTTGCCCTGTCTGAAAAGCTTCCTCCTTGGGGCTTGTCTTTTTCTTTTTTTTAAAGGAGTCTTGCTCTGTTGCCCAGGCTGGAGTGTAGTGGTGCGACCTTGGCTCACTGCAACCTCTGCCTCTCTGCCTCTCGGGTTCAAGTGATTCTCCTGTCTCAACCTCCTGAGTAGCTGGGATTACAGGCATTTGCCACCACGCCTGGCTAGTTTTTGTATTTTTAGTAGAGAAGGGGTTTCACCATGTTGGTCTGGCTGGTCTCGAACTGCTGACCTCATGATCCACCTGCCTTGGCTTGCCAAGTGCTGGGATTACAGGCGAGGCTTGTCTTTATTTGATATTATTTAGAGTTCTCTCTGTGTGTACAGCTGTATCCCCAGCACATTTGTATGAAAAATTAGTGGCAGTTGTTTCACATCACAGCTACCTGAGGAAGCAATAACAGTTGGGGCTAGCAATCAGCTGCTTAAAAAAAAAAAAAAGAAGAAGAAAATGGGAGAATAAAATGTCCATAAAGGGCTTTGTAAAGTGCCTACATATTTCTGGAAATCCATAAGGCCACAAAGATGTAGGGGGCTGTACATATATCCAGGAATGATATGAGAAGGGGGTAATCTTTCACCTCCGCTGATTTAGAGGCTCTGTACTAGCAGGAATTGAAGGCTAAAGTAGAGTTGTAATCCTCCTGGCAGGAGTCAAAAATGTGTTATTGAACACATGAAGAATGCCTGGTCAAGGTTGGGAGACTTACTGGGTCAAGAGATTTAGCAAAATCTTTGTCCAATAATTAGACGACCACTAAGCCAACCAAACAGAGACTTCAGTGGCCATACATAACAGAATACATAATTTTCAGATTTAGTCCAAAATAATGATTAAGCAAACAAACATCAGCAAAGATTTCTTGCTGGGAGGGCACTAGTTGTGGGAATATTCAATTACATTTATAGAATTGCCACATTATTTTGTTTAAAATATCTAGTTCTTAAGAAAAGTTACAAAATGTGCAAAGTAACAGACAGGTATGACCAATACACAGGAAAAAAAGTAATCAATAGAACCTGTTCCTGAGGAAGCCCAAATATTGGACTTTAGAAAGATGTCAAATCACCTATTATATGTATATATATAAAGAATTAAATAAAATAATGTATAAATAATTAAAGTATGACAATGATGTATCAAAAGAGAAAATATGAATAAGGAGATAGAAATAGTAAAAGAGAACCAAATGGAAATTCTGAAGTGGGAAAGTATAATACCTAAAATTAAAAATTTAATAGAAATGCTCTAGAACAGATTTGGTTTGGCAAAAGAAAGAATTAGTGAATTTGAAGATAGGTCAACTGAGAAAATTCGGTATAAAACACAAAGTAAAAAATGAGTAAAGTGACCAGAGACTCAGAGACATTAGGACACAATCATACTAATATGTACATAACAGAAGTTTCAAAAGCAGAGGAAAGTGGGAAAAGGACAAAAATAATATTTAAATAGATAAAAACCAACAAATTCTCAAATTGATTAAAAGTTTTAATAAATACATCCAAAAAGTTCAAAAAACTCCAAGTTGCATAAACTCAAAGAAATTCACACCTAAACATATCATAATCAAACTGTCAAAACTAAAGATAAAGAGAATTCTTGAATACTACAAGAGAAAGATGATTTGTTACTTGATGATATTATAATAAGATCAGCATTAGGTTTCTCGGCAGAAGGCATGACGGTCAGAAGGCAGTGTAATGATCTATTTAAAGTGGTGAAAGAAAAAAGATTGTGAACCAGGAATTCTGTACCCAGTAAAACTATCCTTCATTAAGTAAAGAAGAAATCAAAACATTCCCAGATAAACAAAAACTAAGAATATTTGTCATTAGAAGATCTTTTCTACAAAAATACCAAGGAGTCCTTTGAGTTCAAATGAAAGGACACTACATACTTAACTTGAATGTATACAAAGAAATAAAAAACATCAGCAAAGGTAGCTAGATAGATAAATATGAAAGAAAGTGTAGATATACTTTGTAATTCTATTATTTTTTCTGTATGACTTAAGGAACGACTTCATAAAGCAATAATTTAAAAATCATGTTCTTTAGATATTCTGAGTTCCTGGCATCTACACATGAAATTTAATATTAGTTTGTCAGTTTCTACAGAAAAGCCAACTGGGGTTTTGGTAGGAATTGCTTTGATCTACAGATCAATTTGAGGTATATTCCCATCTTAAGAATATTAAATCTTTTGGTCTATGAGGTATCTTTCCATTTATTTGGGCCTTCTTTAATTTCTCTCAGCTACATTTTGTAATTTTCAGAGTAAAAGTTTTACATTTCTTTTGTTAAATTTATTCCTAGGAGTATATCCTCTTTATGCTATTTTAAGTGGAACGGTGGTTTTAATTTCCTTTTCTATTGTTCACTGCTACAACTGATTCAGAACAGTTTTATAGGAATACTTTTAATCACTGTTTAGGTAACTTGTATAAGAACTTTGGTTTTAGGAAAGAGAAAAATAGATTCATTCAACTTTTTATAGTTACCATGCCTAATGCTGCTAAAATTAGAAATGTTTTTGCCAAACCACAATTTTGGAAGAGGAGATCTGAGATAGATAAGTATGTAAATGTTTCAATACTGAAATATGTTTTTTATGAGGGTTGATAAGATCTTACCAGATGATTCCATGGGTTTGCAGACAAAGAAACTGGTAGAAATTCAATTCAGATTCTTGGAAAATGCAGTTGCTCTTTGACAGAACTCAATGAGAATTTTGAAGTAAACTATGAGAACTCTGATACTATTTGGCAGAAGGTAGTTCTATGAATTTTGGTTTTAAAACTTTGCTATCATCAGAATAAAACATTTTGAATTCATTAAATAAATTGAATATACTGTATATACTTTCAGCTTCCCATATAAGCCAAATAACAGCAGCTGTCTATTGAAATTAACTTCTATGCAGAAATAAAATTTATATTTGGTTTTGCTTGTGCAACTTACTAAAGTTGTTTACAGGAAGTGAGTGTTATTTTGCACAAAAAGTTAGAAAAAGAGGATCAGACATTTTTTCAGCATTGTCTCTATGGTTTATGTAGATAAAATTACCAAAGCATAAAAATTAAATGTATGCACATTTTGTATGTATATGTTCATGTGCCTGTCATCTGTTTCAGAAAAGATCCCAAATATCTAACAAATTATAAACAATTGTTATATAAAATGGTTTAAATAATTCAATTTAGGCTTCAAGGACAAGTGTGTACTTTCATTTTAGAATTATTGATTTGTATTTTTTCTTTTTCATTCTATACTCAGTTGCTTACCCAAAATCTATATTTAATTATTTAATAAAGTTGCAAACTTAACATTTCCAGTATTGTCTCCTGATTTACTCCTACTAAAGATGTTCCTCCCACAGTTTCCCTCATCTCAATCACTGACAACTCTTTGCCTCTAGTTGCTCAGGAGAAAAGCCCTAGTCATTCTTGAATCTGCTTTCTCATACCCCATGTTCAATCTACCTGAACACTGTGTTACTTTCTTTACATTGACTGTCTCATTTAGTGCTAACAAACCTATGCAGTAGGTATTATTTCTATATTTAAATAAATAAACATTAATAAAAGACAATAATAATCATAGCATTTACTATGTATCAGGTACTCTTCAAGACGTCTTACTTATAATAGCCCAAATTATCCTACTAGTAACTCTATATGGTTGTTACAATTATCATATCCATTTTACATGTGGAATACCCAAGGAATACAAGGCTAAGTATCTGTCCAAATTCTCATAACCAGTAAGTGTAGGAGCCAAGTTTCAAACTCAGACATAGTACACTAAAATATATCAAGCACTTGCAACTCTAAAGAGGAAGTTTTAGGAAAAGTTCCTAAATGAAATACTTCATAATTAACAGATACTAAATGTATAGGATTTTATTTTCCTTTCCTTACCAATATCCAACACACATTTATAGTTTTCCATACGTGCCAAATATTAATGCAAAAAGATGACTCTAGTGTGTTTATTGCCCAGAGGAAGATCATAATCACATAGGAGAAGAGAGAAGAAATTAAAAAATGAATAAATGAATGAAGTTGTTGTCATTAAAATATGAAACATATAAGCATTTTGCATATATTATAAGATGGAGTGCTAAATTGCAACAATCACTTGTGATACACAAATAAGTGAGTAAAATAGAAATAAAGTATTCAGGCTGGGCAGGGTGGCTCATGTCTGTAATCCCAGCACTTTGGGAGGCTGAGGCAGCCAGATTGCTTTGAGCTCAGGAGTTTGAGACCAGCTTGGGCAACATAACAAAACCCCATCTCTACAAAAAATATAAAAATTAGCCTGGCGTTGGTGGCTCTAAGTAAGCCTTTAGAAACATTTTATTTTCTTTTCCACTAAGAAACACAAGTACTGCATCTACAAGGTATGTATAATAGAAAATGAAATTAAATGAAAGGTCTGAAAGATGCGTTTTGAACTAAACAAAATACAACTTTAGATTTTGGGGGTATATGAATACATTGCATTTTTCTTACAGAGCATTTGGCAGATAAAATCCAGTTTGTAAATTGGCATGATTGTAATGGTGTTATATAAGATGTTGAATATATTAATTGCAACAGAGTATTTAACCAAAGTTCTTTCTCTTTTTCACAGAGACAAGTCACATGCAGAGAAAAGGTAACAATTGATAGATAAAGATATTTTGAAACATGGGTCTTAAATATTTACAGAGTTTAGAAAAGATTATTTTTAATTCTCAACTACATAATGTTTAAGGCTTCTCAGATTATTTAAGTTATTGATATTTACCTCTGTTTCTGACTATCAAACATGCAGTAGAGAAAATAAGAGAAATTGTTCAAAAACTGTATTCTCTACAAGGAAGTTCATTTTTTAGTAGCAAGTACATCTTGCTGCTTGAATACTTCCTTTTAAATGAACTCTTGATGATGTAAAAGAACAAGATTTATCTTTAAAGATGTAAAAGAACAGTCCAGCAGAACAAAGTACATGTGTTTTCTATGTAAATTGCAAAGATGAAAAACATTTTACTTCATGGCATTAAAGTCACAGGTCAAAGTCAAGAGTTTATTGCCAATTTAGAGGAAAATTTCTTTTCAATGACATATGGCATGACCTTCAACTTCTACTAGTTGTAGAATGGTTAAGGTCATCTCTTCGTACATTCAGAAAATCCAAATGATGTACATGACAAATGGTAGAGTCTATCGTAACTGATTTCTGGGGCAAACACAGTAAAATATTGCACGGTGGGATGAAAGGTTATTGACCTTGTGATATTATGTCTGACACTAATCATTATTTCCCAATTGAGCTATTTGAAAGGATAGTTAATATTTTGTTTTTTTTTCTGATCGTTTATAAGAATTGGAGGGGCTCTGCCCCTCCCTCCACCCCACTAAATGGAATACAGCTATTTCCGTTGGGATTTTGTCAACTAAGGACAAGTTTTAATGAACAAAAGCATGTTTTAATTTACTTTCTTTCAATGCAGTTTTTCTTTTTTGCTTCAGTTTTAGTCAGAATTTTTTTTGGCCTCACACAATGGGCAAAAATACGAACCTTCATGAAGAGTTAAAATTTCAGGTTAATACTTCACCATCCAGAAAGAAAAATAAATATTGAGTATTCACTCTTTATATACTAAAACTATCCTGATTTTTTTTTTTTAAGAAAGCATCAATAAACACTGATTCAGACATGCTTCATCTATCTCGTCTCTAAAATGTGCTCTGTTTCTGGGTTCTGTAGCCCTGCCAGTGGGATTTTTTTCTCTTTCCCTAAGTTGACATGTTCTCACCTGTTGTCCTTTCTCACACTCTCCAGAAGTCCAATTGCCAATTAACAACTGCTACCCAGAGATTTTCTCACAGCACATTGGACTAAGGCTATTGTCCTTTTTCACTATATGGCCCATTCATTATAGGACTTTGGCTTCTTTTTGTATTTTGAAACCTTAATACATCTAAGCACCACATATGCATTCATCTGCTGTTCTTTTTGTGTAAACCATGGTCTAAATTTCTCCGCACTAAAAATGCATTAGAGATCATCATTTGAATTTGCTTTAGGCAACTGGAGATATGACAAGAAAGAAGCACTACATAAACGAATTTGCCCAACTGTTAAACCTATGAGGGGCAGGCAATGTGTATCCCACACATTATTCTACAAGTCTTCTTGACATGACCTAAAGCAGTAAACTTGAGCACCCAGAGTATCTGTGTAACCTAGGAAAATAGGCTCACTCTGGGCCCACTATTCGTGGGACTGCAGAAAGAAAGAATCCTAGAAGCTGTAGTTGCAAAATAAAATTCTTCTATATCTTTCATTATGCAAGATTTATCTTAAGTTACTCTGTTATTATTATTTTTGTTGTTATTATGTCTATTTTCAGGTTTGTTATTTTGCCTATACTATTACTCTACTAATATTTCTATTATTCTAGAATCAACCTTGCTATGCCCCTAACTTTGAAGCAACAAAGGAAAGTTTTCTATTTTAAAAATAGAGATGACTCTGTAATAGGCTGTAAAATGGCCCAAATGTGAGACCAAATATCATGAAGAACTTTCCAGGTAACTTTGGCTTAAGAGCTGTAAGAAGTTGCACATCATCACTAGCCAGTGAAAGTAAAGCACAGAATATTTATGAGAATATGATAAAAACCAGGCTAAAATCCTTTCTTAGGAAAGCTCACAAGAAAGGAACTCAAAATGTCTGGCTCCTTTTTTAGGAAAAGTGTTCCAAGAACAGAAGTGTCCCAGGCCAGGAAACAACCTATTCCCATCACTTTTATAAAGATACATCCTAGTTTGCCTTCTTTCCTTTACAGCATCATTTACCCATGTAGGATATTTTGAGACGCATCCATCTCTCTAAAATGCTTTTTTCCTAATAAGTTAATTAACCTATTGAAATAATTATTTTAAATGGTAAACTAGGACATTGATGATACTGAGGCAATTTTCTTGTAGCAGGGATGACTGGGTTGTCATTGTTTTGGGAAAATAAGAGCAATTCCATTGTTCTTAAGAACAGATAATTTAGTATATAATAAAAAAGGCATATTAAAAAACTAAAAAGCTAAAAAATCATATATTCTTCAAAATTTGGTCTATAACTAACCTTGTTCACTTCTTCACCATGAAACAAACAAAAATTTCCCTTCTCCTCATATATAAACATCCTTATAAAAAAGTGCAGTTTCTATTCTGCATTTTTCTGAATCTGTCTCAAGGAAGGTGAGTTTCAAATGAATACCTTAACAAAGGAAACACTCGGATTTCCTCATCTATGTGGTATTACTTGTATTTTATGAATGCCTTACAATCAGTTCTGTCTTTTTTGGAGCCAGGCATCTATGAGACAGATCAGTTACTGAATTTAGAAGCACTACAGTTACTTGTAGAGTTCCTGCATTACTTGGGGTTATCCAGAAAAATAGAACCAAGAGTATGTATGTGTATATATATATGTTGTTGTACATGCACATATATACAAAAGAGTGTGTGTGTATATATAGAGAGAGAGAAAGAGAGAGAGGAGATTTATTGTGGGAATTGTCTCGTGAGATTATGGAGACCAAAGACTCCGAAATTAATTTGGGACAAATAATTGCAAACCAAAGCTTGAGGTTACATGTCTGATTGAGAACTGTGATGGTTAATTTTATGTGTCAACTTGAGTAGGCTATGGGATGTCCAGATAGCTGGTAAAATATTATTTCTGGGTGTGTCTGTGAGGGTATTTCCTGAAAAGATGATAATTTGAATAGGAAGACTAAGTAAAGAAGATCATATTCACTGGTGTAAGTGCACATTATCCAATCTGTTGTGGGCCTAAATAGAACAAAACGGAAGAAGAAGGGAGACTTTTCTCTGTCTCTATTTCAGCTGAGACTGGGACATCCATCTTCTCTTGCCCTCAGACATTGACATTCCTGATTCTTCAGCCTCTGGACCCAACCGTAGACCCTCCTCCACTATACCTATTCTCAGGTCTTTGGATCAGGAGTTACACCATCAGCTTCCCTTGTTCTCAGGATTTTGGACTTGGACTAAATTACAACCACCAGCTTTCCTAGTTCTCCAGATTGCAGACTGTGGGAGTTCTTGGTCTCCATAATCTCATGAGCCAATTCCCATAATAAATCTCCTCTCTGTCTTCTCCCCACTCTCTCTATATATACACACTGTTGTGTATATATGTATGTATATATATATATACACACACAGACACACACACACTTGGTTCTGTTTTTCTAGATAACCCCGAATAATGCAGGAACTCTACTAGTGACTGTAGTGTTTTTAAATTCAGATGGTATCTTAAATTATAGATAGAAAAGCTGAGATCCAAAATCTTAAGTTATTACTCTCAGGTCATAAAATAAGTATGTCACAAAGCTGAAAATAAAACCTGAAATACTGATTCTTGGATTGGCACTCTAGCCTCCAGTGTATCACTCTGCTTTTCCAACCTCAGTTGACCAAATTCTCCCTTAGTTAGACTGTCTTACAAAAACCTATTGTTTTATAAATTAAAACGAGGAAATAATTTTTTAGTTTTGTTTTGTGTATACAAGCAATATAGTAATTCTTTTTATCTCCATTTCTAAGGTATTTAACTTGAGTCTTTATGGAATTTCCCAGGCCACATCTCCCATCAAATTCTCGACTATGAATTTCTAAGGAACTATAGACTTTTATACTACAAGTAACAAACCTATGTTCAAAGACAGAAATAATTTCTGCAAATTAATAAGGAAAGAAAATGTCAGAATCTGGGCCTATTTCATGTGTTGTGATGGTGCCAGTCTCATGGACTCTCTACTCCTGGTTTGGTCTGTTCTTACAAGAAAAGTGTCAAAACCTTGGTCAAGTGCAATGCACAAGAGTTGCATCCACAACAGCAGTTAGTCAGAAAGAAAAGGTATTATCCAAGGATGCTACAATACAGTATCTTTCCACTTGAATTAATCATTTTCAGAAAATAAGACTAAAAGTACTGTTAAGAAGCAACAAGGGCAAAAGGGAGATTTACTGCTGATCGAAATGGACTAGTAATTCTTTGTTCATCCTCATAAAAATCATGCAGTGCAGCAGGGGGGAGAAATTAAAGAAGCATTTAGAAGGCCAGTGGCAATGGTATATCATTGTAAAGACAAAAGAATGAGAGCATATTAGGTGAACCATAGCACCAAAGAAAGAGAAGTAGGTGCCTGCTGTCCTCCTTTGATCTTACCTTATTCATCACGGCAAACTTGTCTATGTAATATAGGAAGTTTCTCCTTACAGGAAAAGAAAAATATTTTGAAAGAGACATATAAAATCTTGTGCAATTCTTTATGTATATGTAAAAATATATTTCTGCCAGAATTGGGAGATGAATCATATTTGTAGTATTTGCTAAATGTAAAAATTTTGTTGACAACAGAGATACATGCTTTAGATTACTTTTGTGGTAATGCTTGACAAAATTTTCTATAGAGATTTTAATTTCTATAGATATTTTAACTTTTCTGATGTGCTTTCATGCCCTTTTCTCCATTCATTTATTTGTTTACAGATATTTGTGAAATGGCTGCTGTGGCTGGACTCTGTCCTAGATGCTGGTGACGCATTGGTGAATAAGACAAACCTTGCTCTGACTGTTGGAAGCTTATATTTTCATGGTGGAAAGACAAATAATGAACAACTACATAAACAAGGTGTTTTTAGAGAGTGACAGAAGAACTAAAATCAGGTTGGTAAGAGTGTAAGTTCTTATTAGGAGTTAATCGAAAGTGGTCTGGGAGGATCACTGTGATGAGGGGACTCTAGAGTGAGAAGGAGCTAGCCAGGGGAAGATTATTATTAATTTCTTTTAAGCACTCTGAGAGGTATTTTGACCCTGTGCTAACGCACCTATTTTACAAAATAGGAACATGAGACACAGAGAGAATAGCTGACTCCCCTAGGGAGCACAGTGCATTAATAGCATAGCCAAGGCTAAACCCAGGCCTCCTCATTTTTCTATGACCATGTTTAAAATATGAGAAAAACATGACAGATTAAGATTTATAGTATTATGGATTGGTAAAATAAATGCAAAATAAAATGCTCATTATTCTGGAGTGATGTATATTTTTCTCACTCAGTGTTATTGGATTTGTTTTCTGTGTTTTTTGTTTGCTTTAGTGCAGCTTATGTCTGTTTGTGTATTATGAACCAGTGCTTTAGAGTACTCATTTCTTTAAAAAACTGTTAGTAAACTTAAATTAGCAATTATGTATGTTTAAAAGTACATATTTTACCAATAAAGAGAAGGATTTCAAATAGTTTTATATTAGCAGGATTCAAGAGTGAAATACATATACTCTTCTTTCCAGGTCCTTGTGCCCATTTTCTAAACTTCTGTATTTTAGGAATCCCCCACTAAAGATAAAACTGCCAGACACTCAGTCTCCCAGCATCCCTTCTGGCTTGTCTAGGACAATTGGTTGCATCACCCCATATTCTGAGTTAGGAACTAGAAAACAAATGAGCAAGGGTGAGAATCCATTTTCAGGATAGATGGTGGCCTAGCATCAACATCATTCATATTTCAGGGGCATCAGAGAAGGCAGGGTCAGTGCCATGCGGAGTGCCCAGAGCCAGCCACAGCGGCAGTGCAGGGTCAGCATCTGGTACTCATGGGCCAGGAGTCTTCTCTGAGGTTTGGATTTTGGGGTATGACTTTGCTGCTGCTCTTGCTCTTGCCTAGCTGTTTTTGGTTTGTCCATTTCTGAGATGCTTATCAGACTGTGAACATGTCAATGTAATATCAGTAAATGTCTTCTCTGGTTAAATAGGTCAGAAGTGCTTTCTGTCACTTATAACATTCAAATCATGTCTAGATGCAGCTTCTCTGAATAAAATTATATGTGTGTGTATATATATATATATGTATAACAGATATTACCTGTATTAGAAATCTCAGATTGGAGCTAGGTCAGAAGATAAATATATGAAATTTAAAATATCTCCACAGGAAAATTCTGCCCCTATTGAGAACCTCTGGAAGTTTAAATTCATTGAGTCCTAAGGCAGAAATCAGTGGTGGGGGAGGTGGGGGGTGGGGTGAAGTGAAATAAACATTTGGTTGAATTTTGTCTTTTGCGGGTACAAGATTCTGAGCATTATGGGAATACATTTTGCAAACACAATTGAGGGAGCCTGAGAATCATGGGAGATGCCACATATATAAACAAAGCCAATCTGTTACAAATTAATCTTAAACATATATAAAAACATATGGATAAAACACCTTTCAAAAAAGTTTTAAAATATTTATAGTATATGTTTTGTGAAAATTATATTGAACGAATGAGAGCGAATTTCTTTAACCAATCTTTTTCTACTGGTTTTAGTCTCTACATTCACAGAGTCTCATATTTGGAGGAAACAATAAAGCCCCTCAATAAACTAAAAGTAAACAAACAAACAAACATAACCACCCTATCTCTAAAAGAAACGGAGGAAATAAAAAGCCTACTAGCCATATCCTGAATGGTGAAATGCCCCAAATTTGCAGACATATTACATAAGTGAAATATTAGTGCCAGAGTGTGAAATGGCTTGCATTTCTTTAATAATATTCTACTTAGGAAGAGTGGGTGACTTTTTGAGGTGAAAAATAAAGATTTTATTTTTCAAAAGCATATAAACCATAAACTCAAATTAAATTAGCAATATATGTACTTGCCATTTTTATAGGACGGCATCAGATACAATTTTTGGCTTGCTCTACCTGCATGCTATGACTATAACACCAGTTGGCATAGGATTTTACTTCAAGAAGCTAACAGATAATTAACCATCTGAACACCCTCGTGAGTGGCTCTCTGACTTGTATTGGAAAAATTATATATGCAGATGACATTGCAACGTTGTCATTTCTACCTCATTACTATTTCTTGTTTATTTATTTATATTTCCGGTCCTGGGTGATAATGATTTGTCATTCAATATAGTAACCATCATCCTTTAAGATCCCAGTATAAAGCACAAGTATAAACTCAGCCTTATTTTAAAATGTAACACAATTATGCTGCCATCAAAGAGTTTAGTGAAATGTTCTTGTGATGCATTACAAATATAAACATTCCATTGTTTCAGCAGAATTGAGGTTCATATAAAAACAGAGGGCACTTGACAGACAGGTATCAAAGTTTAGGCATAATTAATATCCTTCTCTAACCCACGGGTCAAGAACTAGGCTTACGTCAACACTGACTAATTTAGATTAACAAAGGTTTATCGAGTAAGCAGCAGGGGATCCATTGGAATGCCATAAATAACTGAATAGTGTTATATGGAATCAAGAGGATATCAATTGAGTTGCTGTCCTGGGAACACTGGGGTGGCTTCTAATTTTCTTCAGCACTGCTCTATAATAGGACTACCCTGCATGTGTTTCCAGATGGTGGTTTTTCCTGAGTGCCAAAGTTAAGTCAATGCCACTAGGGAAAGTGGGAGAGGGCTAAGGAAACTGTCCTACTATCAACATTTAGGGAATTCTCACTGAAGGAATGATTTCATCTCTCAGCATCTCTTAGTGACTTAATACTCAAAAATTTTAACTGATGTTGTTTCATTTACCACAAGGTAGAAATTCCAGCAATGTAAATTAGTTGTTATTAATAAGTCCTAGATTTCATTGTTAAAAAGTTAAGTTTACTGATTCTACAGGGAATACATTTAAATGAGCAAAGTAAAAGTGAGAAGAAGTAATAAAACATAAAATTCAGTGTTTTAGCTCGTGTCTTTCAAAAGCTTTATAGACCTAATTCCAAACACTTTGCAATTGTTCTTGTGTACCGCTTGTCCCCCCTTCCAAGTTTCTCACACTCCTCATTGGCTCAAAACCTGTTATTTTCCAAGTCCCATCCAAATCATCTCTAATCCTAGTTTTGGAAGACTATTTTCATCTTCCTCCTGACCTCCCTCCCCTTCCTTGTCTCTCGTGATTTTATTATGTCAACTTCACCTATAAATAGGCTTTGTCTCCCGTCCACATCGAGCCTCTGTGGTTCATTCCTTCTCTGCTGGCTCTCCATTTCACCTTTTTAAAAGTCTAGGAATTAGCTTGACTGAGAAAACTTCTCCATAGAAGGTAGAGAAAGGTGGAGGAAAATTAACTGAGAAGACAATTAAGACTGGTGTGAAAGGATAGTAGAAGTTGGGAAAAGGAGGCTGAGATAAGCAATGGGTAAAAATATATACATATTTTTACTGGATTTCCTAAAAAATGTATGTTGTGATGCCATGAAAGGGAAGGATGTTTTGATTTTCTTTGGTTGTTTAAATATCTGTCACTTACCATCTTGTATATAGTTTTGCTGCTCTAATTTCAGTACTGATTTTATAAATCCCAACTTTCATTTTGTTTTTCATAGCACAACAAAAGAAGTTCCCTGAACTTTGAACAGTAAAGTCAAATTACATGGAAACCAAATGTCTATAGGTCTTTATAATCCTAAATTATGTGTTACTCAAGAAATGGCATAATTAATGCAACCTAGGTAATTGTACAACATGTGCATGCCTTAAGAGACCTGGATTCTCTAGTACTATGCTCTCCATGTAAATGCCTAAGTTTTATGTTGCTACTTACATTCAGATTTATAGAAGCATCCTGAGAAAAATCTAAGTGAAGGCTGTATCATATTAATTTCCTCTCGGTGAATATCCTATGGATTTTCCTAAAATATCAGTATGTACATTTTGACATATTTGAATATATAGCTCTGTAGTAGTCCATTCTCATGCTGCTAATAAAGACATACCTGAGACTGGGTAGTTATAAAGGGAAGAAGTTTCATTGACTCACAGTTCAGCATGGCTGGGGAGGCCTCAGGAAATGTACAATCATAGCAGAAGGGGAAGCAAACACATCCTTCTTCATATGGTGGCAGGAGAGAGAAATGCAGAGCAAAGGGGCGTGGGAGGGAAGACCCTTATAATACCGTCAGATCTCATGAGAACTCATTATCATGAGAACAGCATGGAGGTAACCATCCCTATGATTCAATTACCTCCCACCGGGTCCCTCCCTTGACACGTGGGGATGATGGGAACTGCCATTCAAGATGAAATTTGGGTGAGGACACAGCCAAACCATATCATTCCACCCCTGGCACCTCCCAAATCTCATGTCCTCATATTTGAAAACCAAAACCAATCATGCCCTCCCGACAGTACCCCAAAGTTTTAACTCATTTCAGCATTAATTCAAAAGTCCACAGTCCAAGCCTCATCTGAGACAAGGCAAGTCCCTTCTGCTCATAAGCCTACAAAACCAAAAGCAAGTTAGTTACTTCCTAGATGCAATGAGGTACAGGCATTCGGCAAATATAGTCATTCAAAACTGGAGAAATTGGCCAGAATGAAGGGGCTACAGGCCCTGTGCAAGTCTGAAATCCAGTAGGACAGTCATTAAACCTTAAAGTTCCAAAATGATCTCCTTTGACTCCATGTCTCAGATCTAGGTCATGCTAATGCAAGAGGTGGGCTTACACAGCATTGGGCAGCTCCACTGCTGTAGCTTTGCAGGTTACAGCTGCCTCCCAGCTGCTTTCATGGGCTGGCATTGAGTGTCTGTGGCTTTTCCAAGCACATGGTGCAAGCTGTTGGCAGATCTACCATTCTGGGGTCTGGAGGACAGTGGCCCTCTTCTCACAGATCTGCTAGGCAGTACCCCAGTGGGGACTCTGTGTGGTGGTCCCAACCCCGCATTTCCCTTCTGCACTGCTCTAGCAGAGGTTCTCCATGAGGGCCCTGACCACACAGCAAACTTCTACTGGGACATCCAGGCATTTCCATACATCCTCTGAAATCTAGGCGGAGGTTCCCAAACCTCAATTCTTGACTTCTGTGCACCCACAGGCTCAACACCACATGGAAGCTCCCAAGGCTTGGGGCTTATACCCTCTGAAGCCGTGGCCTGATCTGTACCTTGGCTCCTTTTAGCCATGGCTAGAGCAGGTTGGACACAGAACATCTAGTCCCTAGGCTGCACATAGCAGGGGGCCCTGGATCCAACCCAGGAAACCATGTTTCTCACCTAGGCCTCTGGGTCCGTGATGGGAGGATCTTCCATGAAGGTCTCTGACTTGCCTTGGAGACATTTTCCCCATTGTTTGGTGATTATCATTGGGCTCCTTGTTATTTATGTGAATTTCTACAGCCAGCTTGAATTTCTCCCCAGAAAATGGGTTTTTCTTTTCTATCACATTGTCAGACTACAAATTTTCCAAACTCTTTTTTTTTTTTTTTTTTTTTTTTGAGACAGAGTCTTGCCTGTCACCCAGGCTGGAGTGCAATGGTGCGATCTCAGCTCACTGCAAGCTCTGCCTCCCAGGTTCATGCCATTCTCCTGCCTCAGCCTCCCGAGTAGCTGGGACTACAGACACCCACCCCCATACCTGGCTAATTTTTTGTATTTTTAGTAGAGATGGGGTTTCACCGTGTTAGCCAGGATGGTCTCGATCTCCTGACTTCATGATCCGCCCACCTCAGCCTCCCAAAGTGCTGGAATTACAGGCATGAACCACCATACCTGGCCTAAATTTTCCAAAGTTTTATGCTCTGCTTCCTCTTGAACACTTTGCCATTTAGAAATTTCTTCCACTAGATCCCCCAAATCATGTCTTTCAAGTTCAAAGTTCCACATATCTGTAGGGCAGGGGCAAAAAGTTGCCAGTCTCTCTATTAAAGCATAACAAGAATCACCTTTGCCTCCCAATGAGTTCCCAATGAGTTCCTCATCTCCATCTGAGACCTCAGCCTGGACTTTATTGTCCATATCACTATCAGCATTTGGTTAAAGCCATTCAATAAGTCTCTAGGAAGTTCCAAACTTTCCCACATCTTCCTGTCTTCTGAGCACCCCAAGTCTCTAGGAATTTCCAAATTTTACCAGATTTTCCTTTCTTCTTCTGAGCCCTCCAAACTGTTCCAACTACTGTCTGTTACCCAGTTCCAAAGTCACTTCCACATTTTCAGGTATCTTTACAGCAGCACTCCACTCTACCAGTACCAATTTACTCTATTAGTCCATTCTCAAGTTGCTGGTAGACAAAGCAAAAACTGGGTAACTTATAAAGGAAAGAGGCTTAACTGATTCACAGTTCAGCATGCCTGGGGAGGCCTCAGGAAACTTATGGTCATGGTGGAAGGGGAAGCAAACATGTCCTTCTTCATGTGGTGGCAGGAGAGAGAAGTGCAGAGTGAAGGGCAGGTTGGGGGAAGCCCCGTATGAAACCATCAGATCTCATAAGAACTCATTATCATGAGAACAGCATGGAGGTAACCATCCTCATGATTCAATTACCTCCCACCAGACACATGGGGATTGTGAGACCTACAATTCAAGATGACATTTGGGTGGGGACACAGCCAAACCATACCAAGTTCATTAGGCACTATGATAATTTTAGCTTTCAGAGTTTGAGACTCTAAAAAGTTGTAAATCCATACCTTTGGATTTATGATTCAGGTTAAACTAGTGCCAGTACCAGTCGATAGAGTTAGGTAATAGTTCTCGGCCAGGAGTGATTTTGTCCCTCCTCCCCTACATAAAAGACATTAGGCAATACTTGATTTTTATAATTCGATGGGTGCTATTGGCATCTACTGAGGAAAGGCCAGGAATGCTGCTAAAAAGCTTACAATGAACAGAACATCTCCCAAACAATTATCATATCTAAAATGTCAATGATAGTGACAAGGTTGAGAGACCCTTGATCAAATATTTGTGAAGTGGTATTACCAAGTTTTTTTCTCTAGGCCTTTGACAGCAGCCAAGATGTGACTTCAAGATATGCTGCTCAGCACTACTTGTGTAGCTTTTGCTGAGATATAGGTTTTTAAAAAATGTGTCTTTTAGGCATTGTATCATAATGCAATCCAAGAGAAATTTAGTTAAGAGCATTCTGACAGTGGCAGGAGGCAGTCAAATGCCTAGGCAGATGGGGGAGGGTCCCCGGTAAAACCCCACCTTCAAACCAAAGACAGCTTAAAGCCTATAAGCCAAGCTACAAGTTCTGGGTAAATCCACAGGCCAGACTGAGAACCTTTCTTCCCATTTGGTGCACTTTCCTCTGATTGATCCCCACCCTTCACCTATTTTACATATACCTACTCTTCCCTGACTGGTTTTCACACTGTCATGTCCACCTTTGAGTGGTGCCTTTGTTTTAGCCTTTTTTGCCTACTCACAAGCAAATCAGCATGCACTCCTCCATTCTGGGCCCATAAAAGCCCCAGACCCACCTGCACTGGGAGACTGACCACACAACTTTAGGTAGGGGACTACCCTCACATCCCCTCTCTGCTGAAAGCTGTTTCGTCACTCAGTAAAACTCTTTTCCTCCCTCCTCACTCTTTGTCAGTGTAACCTCATTCTTTTTGGATGAGGGACAAAAACTCGGGACCCACCAAACACAGGAATTACAAGGAAGACTGTAACATTGTGGCCCTCTGCCCTCTGCTGGGGAAGGGCAGTCACCCCATGTGATGGGAAGCAGTGGTGGGGCCAATCTATTCTTGGAGCCATGGGCCAGAGTGGAGTGATGGGACTGACAGAGCTGTTAACACACTGCTGTCCATGAGGCTGTGGATGACAGGATTAAAAGAGCTATTAGCATGCTGTAGCACCCTCTCTGGGGCTTCAGGGTTGTGGGCTTCCTTGTTTGGGTGCCACCATATTTCCCTTGTCTGGACACTGGAGTCTACCACGGGAGTCACTTATGACATGCCCAGTCCAGCCACAAGCCCTGCACAGAGCCTGCTCCTGTGCCAGCACTTGCAGTGACCAGCCAGACTTCACACTAGTTCACCCACACATCCCCTGCAGCCAGGGGCTGAGTGTGCAGTTGCAGCATCTGTGGGATCTGCACTGGAGCACAAGCCAAGCTTTGCCTGGCAGGCCAAGCAGGTGGGATGCCTCCTGTGGTGAACCCGGGGCCAAGTGAGGCCTGGGCAGGAGCATTGCTGACTGGAGGTCTCTGGCTGCCAAAGTGGCTAAGAAAAATCCTGTGTCATTTCTACTTCAATTATGATGGATAATAAATATCAATTTTAATATTATTTTTAATTTTGATAAAAATACTACTTATGCAAATGCTATTCTGTATTTATCTCTTTTTTTTAGCTCAAATGTTATTCCAACATACCTTAGTGATAAATACTGTGAGTAAACATCAATCTAAGTTTCAGAAAGGCTCTGAGTATGCATATATTGACAAAGGATTCTAAAATGCTTTAGGTTATTATTTTTATCCAACAGATTAGGTTTTGACTTTTAATATTTGTTCAAAAAGTATAAAACATTGGAAAATTAACTGCTAATTTGTTAGAATTTTTCATTGCTTTTCCAAAAAGTATTTACTCTTTCAAATATAGACTTAGAGTTTTTTTTTTTAAGTTCTGAAATTGAATCAAAATACTGATAATAAAGGTTTACTTTGTATTTTCTCCACTAAAAACTTATTTAAATACTCTACTTTTCATATGTGGGTGTTGCGGGAAGTCAGGGACCCCAAATGGAGGGACCGGCTGAAGCCATGACAGAAGAACGTGGATTGCGAAGATTTTATGGACATTTATTAGTTCCCCAAATTAATACTTTTATAATTTCTTATGCCTGTCTTTACTGCTGCAATCTCTAAACATAAATTTTAAAGATTTCATGGACACTTATCATTTCCCCAATCAATACCCTTGTTATTTCGTATGCCTGCCTTTACTTTAATCTTTTCATCCTGTCAGCCAAGAAGGATGTATATCATCTCAGGACCCTGTAACAATTGCGTTAACTACACAAATTGTACAGCATGTGTGTTTGAGCAATATGAAATGTGGGCACCCTGAAAAAAGAACAGGATAACAGCAATTGTTCAGGGAATAAGAGAGATAACCTTAAACTCTGACCGCTGGTGAGCCAGGCAGAACAGAGCCATATTTCTCTTCTTTCAAAAGCAAATGGGAGAAATATCGCTGAATTCTTTTTCTCAGCATGGAAGGTCCCTGAGAAAGAGAATGAGCACCTAGGGGTGGGTCTCTGAACTGGCCCCCCCGGGGCGTACCTGTCTCTTATGGTCGAGATTGCAGAGGTGAAATAAACTCCAGTCTCCCATAGCACTCCCAGGCTTATTAGGAAGAGGAAATTCCTGCCTAATAAATTTTGGTCAGACCGGTTGATCTCAAAACCCTGTCTCCTGATAAGGTGTTATCAATGACAATGGTGCCCGAAACTTCATTAGCAATTTTAATTTCGCCTCGGTCCTGTGGTCCTGTGATCTCGCCCTGCCTCCACTTGCCTTGTGATATTCTATTACCCTGTTAAGTACTTGATGTCTGTCACCCACACCTATTCGCACACTCCCTCCCCTTTTGAAAATCCCTAATAAAAACTTGCTGGTTTTTGTGGCTTGTGGGGCATCATGGATCCTACCAACATGTGATGTCTCCCCCAGACACCCAGCTTTAAAATTTCTCTCTTTTGTACTCTGTCTCTTTATTTCTCAAGCCAGCTGATGCTTAGGAAAATAGAAAAGAACCTACGTGATTATTGGGGTAGGTCCTCCGATATGTGGGTATGTAAAATAAGCTTTTATTGATCATATAAGGTTACTATAAATAGTTTGATTCAATTTTTTGAATTATAGAATGAAAGTCTAATTGGAATTACAAAAGTTCACCTTCTGAATTGAAGTCCCCTATACAATTGAGTTTGATTTTAAATATTTATTGAGCATCTTGCATGTATAAAGCATCATATAACATGTTATATCTCTACAAATAATCTACTTAGTCACTTCCATCACAGATCAGAAATGCTTCATATTAGGTGTTTCCATTAAGAGGTAGTAAGCCACAAGATAACAATAAAACAAAACCAAATCAACATAACGTATAAAAATCATAATTTGAGTAAGGCATTGAAGAGCTGAGATTATAAAGCAACCAAATGAGCTGATTTCCAAAGGGTGACAAGACCTTCCAACAGAGAAGGTTCACATAAACTGTTTCATATTTGGCAAAGAATGGGTGAAAGGAGAAGCCACCATAGAAGTGAGTAAGAAGAAAACAACAAACATTTTAACAAATTCTTAAGAACTGAGTGTGGGCTATCATAACAGTGTAGAATCCTTGGGAGCCTCAGGCAGATGGGTAGTCCACATACATTTCTCCAGGTCTTTCTCATAGTATTCCATTGGGTGTCAATGAAAAAATGGGAGCAAAGCAAAAGACTTGAGAAAGGACTATTTGGTGGTGCTGAAGCACCAACTCCACGCACTTCCTGGAAGCTTCTGTCATTTAAAGGAGATGTCATAAGTCTAAGCCACTGCAGAGGAGTCAGGAGACCCTCTGACGCCCAGGGTGCAGGAAAACATCAACTTTTTCTGAGGCAGAGGTAGAAACAAAAACAGTTTTAGCACACAGGATTTGCCTAAAACTGAGGTATGAGCAGAAGAACTAAGAAAATCCCTGGCTTCACCATTATACTTGTCCCAATTATCAAGCAACAGCAGTGTGACACTGAGGGAAAAAAATGTGGAAGAATGTAAGAAAAGACCACCTCTGTAGTACAGGAATGACTTGTCTTCTGAAAGCTTAAGGTGAAGCAACAATGCTGAGAATGATCCCCTGGCACCCCAGACCACCCAATAAGTACAAGAAAGCAGCAGCCCACTGCTGGAAAAAGTTGAAATCCCTGCTATACTCTACCAATAATAAGAAAAATTATGCCAGTAACAAATCCCAAACCTAGCTCAACTGATGACTACATTGACTAGACCGCTGACACTGATAGCCTAATCAAAGAAAAGTCATGTCTTTTTTTGGCCATAAGTTCTATTTACTTTACTCTCTACTGCTCTTCTACACAAAATTTCTAACATTAAAATAAAAATATAAGACACACACACAAAAGCAACTGAAAAAAAATGACCCCTTGTCAAGAGATCAAACAGGCAACCAAACCTAGACCCAGAGATGACATTTATTGAGCTCTCTGTATCAAGCACTGCGCTGCCTACTTTACGAATGAGATATAATTTAATGCTATTATTCCTGTATTATATCTGCATTATTTATAGTCCATTACATATGTTACACATATGAAAAAATGTGTAAAGGGATAAAGACATCTTCCCGATTCGCAGAACTAGTATATGTTGGAATTAGGATTTAGATACAAGTCAGTATGTTTTCAGTGGCCAAATCAGTCATACTATCTTCCAAATATGGCAGTATAAGAAGTAATTGAGCACAGAAATTTATCTATGAATTATTTCTTCATGTACTTTTAGAAAAAGATATATAATAGTTATTTTTTATCTAAAAATAGAATTAGAAGAGGAAGAATGTTAGATAATAACTTTCTATGTGCCATTTCATCTGCTTCTATATCAGATCTCAAGTTTTCTTACCTAAATATCTGCTTAGTGTTAAGAGATTCATGTCTATAGGTTATCTTGTTGAACAACATTGATTAACTATTTAGGTATTTAAAAATACAGCCTAGATAGTTCTGGCTGTGAGGGGAAATATTTTATTGGAAAATCTACTAGACTCCTGGGAATATTAAAGTTTCAGACTTTCATTCTTTCCAAGGCAGCAGGTTCCAGAATGGAAACATTGTTTCAGGTTGGCAGGAGGTCTATAAGACAGGTAAATATTTTCTCTTCATCCTATCGCTAGACCAATGGTCACATATAGAGACCATTTTTTATAAAAGTTGGAATAGGATATAAAAAAGAAAAAAGAACATGAAAAAGGCAAAACATATTTTGGAAAAAGGTGCAAAAAAGACCAAACCTTCCAGTCAAAATTTAATGTTGGCCAGGCGCAGTGGCTCACGCCTGTAATCCCAGCACTTTGGGAGGCCGAGGCGGGTGGATCACGAGGTCAGGAGATGGAGACCATCCTAGCTAACACAGTGAAACCCCGTCTCTACTAAAAATACAAAAAATTAGCTGGGTGTGGTGGCGGGTGCCTGTAGTCCCAGCTACTCGGGAGGCTGAGGCAGGAGAATGGCTGAACCCGGGAGGTGGAGCTTGCAGTGAGCCGAGATCGCGCCACTGCACTCCAGCCTGGGCAACAGAGTGAGACTCCATCTCCAAAAAAAAAAAAAAAAAAAAAATTAATGTTAAAACTCTCCTAATATTAGTGTATATGGTTAGTACAAGGGCTAACCAAAGTACTTGAGGAATCCAAATAATTTATACACGTCCAGTATCCCTTATCTGAAATGCTTGGGACCAGAATTTTTCAGACTTCAATTTTTTTCAGATTTTATAATATTTATATCTACATAATAAAATATTTTGGGGATAAGATGCATATCTAAACACAAAATTCATTCATGTTTCATATACACCTTATACATACAGACTTAAAGTAATTTTATACAATATATTTTTGTTTTTCTTTTTCTTTCTTTTTTTTTTTTTTTTCCAGACAGGGTGTCTTTCTATCCAGGCTGGAGTGTAGTGGCACAATCATAGCTCACTGCAGCCTTGAACTCCTGAGTTTAAGCCATCCTTCTGCCTCAGCCTCCTGAGCAGCTAGGACCACAGGCAAGTGGCACCACACTCAGCTAACTTTATTTTTTGTAGAGGTAGGGTCTTGCTGTGTTGCCCAGGCTGGTCTTGAACTCCTGGCCTTAAGCAATCCTCCCAACTTGGCCACTATATTTTAAATGTTGTGCATGAAGCAAATTTATGTTATATACTTATGTGTGAAATTTTCCATGTGTGGTGCTTTGTCGGTGCTCAAAAAGTTTCAGATTTTGGAGCATTTTGATTTTCAGATTTTAGGTTTGGGGTGCTCAACCTGCACTTAGTTGCTTGGAAGACCTTGGAGAAAGAATTCATAGGGAATTGGATGTCATCTAGAGAAAGATCATGAGGAGAAGATTTTTGTTAAAGCCACACAGATTCAGTTGCCCCCAAACATTTCATGAGAGGTTAGCCCCAGGTACCAGCTACATATAGTACCTGGATAATTGGTTCAGTTTGTTTTCATATTATAAACTAAGAAAAGAGGTGGCAATCTCCATTGCTTCAAGCCTGGCCAGCTGATTCTATCTCTCATAGTCCTAAAATCAATATTTTGGGCATCATAAATCCAATTAAATTAAATTTAGTTAATTTAATTTAATTCAGGATGGGATAATTATTATGAGAACTAAGAATTCATGAAAAGAGGACATGTGAGGTTCATGTAATACACTTTGTTAGTTGCCTACAAATATCTATTGGTTACTTTCTACTTTGCCTGTGGTTTCTATTTTCAGCCAACAAAAATGACCATAGTTGTTTTAGCTGATTATAATAGTTTATGTTCTTGATGCCCAAAAACAGTTGCCATTACCTGTATGGGACTTTTGAGCATTTAAAATGTAAACAGTCCAAATTAAGGTATGCTGTAACTATAATATCTCATCAGATATTGAAGAAGTAGTACAAAAACATTGTATAATTTATTATTCATATTATTAATGTATTATTTATTTATTTGTAGAAACAAGTTCTTGTTCTATCATCCAGGCTGGAGTGTAGTGGTGCGATCATAACTCACTGCAGCCTTAATCTCCTGTGCTCAAGTAATCCTACCACCTCAGTCCTCTTAGTAGCTGGGACTACAAGCACATGCCACCATTTCCAGCAATTTTTAAAAAAATTTTAAGATGGCGTCTTGCTATGTTGCCCAGGCTAGTCTTGAACTCCTGGCCTCAGGCATTCCTCCCACCTTGGTCTTTCAAAGGGCTGGGATTAATGGAGGGGGCACTGAGCCCAGCCTGTTGTTATTTTTAACAATTATATATTGAAATAACAATATTTTGAATATATTGCATTAAACAGGATACATTACTGAAATTAATTTTACCTGTTTTTACCATTTTAATGTAGGTATTATGGATTAACAATTACATATGTGGCTTGGATAGTAGGTTTTGAGTTGTTGTATATTTTAAAGAGTCTATTTTGCCTTCATTTTTGAATGAAGAAATGTTAAAAGAAGTCCTTCATGCAGAAGAAAAATAATATCAGATGGAAATATAAATCTACGTAAAGGGGAAGGTCATTAGGAATGATAACTATATGGGTAAATATAATTATTTATTGTTTAAAATTACTTTAGAGTATAATTGACAGTTCAAAGGAAAAATAATGAATAATGAAAAATATTGTGGAGTTTATAAAATAGATGGAAACAAATATATGGCAATAAAACCAAGTCCAAGAGCGGGGTTTGGTAGTTGAAGTATACTGTTTTAAGGTTTTTGTGCTCTATGTTAAGTGCTACATGACTACTTGAAGGTAGATTGTGATAGCTAAAGATGTATTTTATCAACTCTAAAGAAATCCATACAAATAGTATAGCTAATATGTCAACAAAGAACACAAAGTGGAATCATACAACATATAATATTAATCCAAAAGGAGGCAGGAGACGAGGAGTACAAGGAAAACATGATAATCATAGCACACAAATAGCTATTTGGTAGATTCAAACTAAAAATACCAGTAAAATCTTAAATGCAAACGGTTTAAGTACCTCAATTGAATTTTCTTTTCTGATTTTTTTCCAGATAGATTAATAAAAAGCAAGACACAGCTTTGTGATGCCTACAAACATATAAAAATGTAAATAGGTTGAATGCAAAAGCGTTAAAAAACCGCACCATATTAACACTAATTCAAAGAAAACTGTAGTGAATTGAAGACAGATACTTAAAAAAAAACTTACATATGAATGTTTTTTTATTTATTTTTTTCTTTTTATCATTATTATTATTATTATTATTATTATACTTTAGGCTCTATGGTACGCGATTCCTCAGGGATCTAGAACATATGAATGTTAATAGCAGTGCTGTTTATAGCTTTCTGTCTTCCAGAATAACTGTCAGTTGTTAAACATTTACCTGTATACTCCAATCTTCATAGATGCAGGAAAAATGTTTGACCAAATTCAACACCAATCCATGATTAAAAATGCATTGCAGGCCGGGCGCGGTGGCTCACACCTGTAATCCCAGCACTTTGCGAGGCTAAGGTGGGTAGATTGCCTGAGATCAGGAGTTCGAGACCAGTCTGACCAACATGGTGAAACCCCGTCTCTACTAAAAATACAAAAAAATTAGCCAGGTGTGGTGGCATGCACCTGTAATCACAGCTACTTGGGCGCCTGAGGCAGGGGAATTGCTTGAACCAGGGAGGTGGAGGTTGTAGTGAGCTGAGATCGTGCCACTGCACTCCAGCCTGGGTGACGGAGCAAGACTCTGTTTCAAAAAAAAAAAAAAAAAAAAAAAATTGCAAACTAGGAGCAGAAGGGAGCATCCTCATGTTGATAAAGGACATCTACATAAAACCCTTCAGCTAGCATTATACTTACTAGTAAAAGAAAATTTTTTCCACCTAAGATTGGGTCTAAAAAGATACTGCTCTCACAACTCATATTCAACATATTATGGGAGGTTTTAGGCAGTTCAATAAGGCTAAAAAAATTGAAAGCATACAAGTTGGAAACAAGAAATGAAACTGTCTCCATTCACAGGCAACATAATTGCCTACATTGAAAACTCCAAAGAATCTACAGAAGAGTTACAAAACTAATAAGTAACTTTAATAACGTTTCAGGTTGCTAGGTCAATATACAAAAATCAATTGGATTTCTATATCCCAGCATTAAACAATTGTAGATTGAAATAAAAATGTGTGTTACTTACAATTGCACCAAAATTATATAAATCTAATAAAATATGTTCAAGGCCTTTATGCTGAAAATTACAAAATGCAGATGACAAAAGTCAAAGATGATGCAAGTAAATGGAGAGAGATGTGTTTATGAATTGGAAGATTCAACATTGTTTAGATTTCACTTTTCTCTTAAATAATCTATAAATTCAAAGAACTTCCAAAAACATCCAAGTAATATTTTTTAGACATTATCAAGTTAATTCTAAAATTTATTTGGAAAGGCAAAAAAAGCTAGAATAGCAAAACAAAACAAAACACAACCAAAAAACCAAAGTTTAGAGCTCATACTAACTTATTTCAAGACTTACTATGAAACTACAATAATTTGTCAATGCAGTTTGATGAAATTACAGACAGATAGACCAATGAAACAGAATATAGAACTCAGAAATAGCCTCGCACAAATAAAATTAGTTGATTTTTGACAAAGATATGAAGGCAATTCAATGGAGAAAGAATTACCTTTTCAACAAATGGTGCTGGAACAATCGGATCCCTATATGCAAACAAAAAACAAAAAACAAACAAAAAGAAACAAAAACTTTGATATAGATGAAAAATTAACTCAAAATGGATTATATCACTAAATGTAATACATACAACTAGAAAAAATTATGAAACAAACTTTGTGAAACAAATCTTTGTGATTTGCCTTTGGTAAAGATATATTTGGTAAAATTTTAAAAAAGCACAATTCACTAAAAATTAAGAATTGGAACTTTATCAAAGTTAAATACATGTCTTTCAAAGACACATTGTTAAGAGAAGGAAAAGGCAAACCACAGACTGGCTAAAAATACTTGTAAATATTTGCAACAGGTATGGAAATTTAATTTGGAATATATAAAGAAATTTCAAAACAGAATAATGTAAAAACCTCAAACTGTAAAAATCCTAGAAGAAAACCTAGGAAATACTCTTCTTGACATTAGCCTTGGCAAAGAATTTATGGCTAAGTCCCCAGAAGCAATTGCAACAAAACCAAAAATTGACGAGTGGGGACCTATTTAAACTAAAGAGATTCTGCACAGCAAAAGAAACTATCAACAGAGTAATCAGACAGCCTACAGAATGGAAGAAAATATTTTCAAACTATGCATCCAACAAAGGTCTAATATCCAGAATCTATAAGGAATTTCAACAAATGAAATAATCCTGTTAAGAAAAACCAAATAATCCTGTTAAGAAACAGGCAAAGGCCATAAACAGATACTTTTCAAAAGAAGACATACAAGCAGCCGACAAACATATGAAAAAATGCTTCACATCACTGATCATCAGAAAAAGGCACGCCACAACTGCAATGAGATACCATCTTATGCAGTCAGAATGGCTATTAATAAAAAGTCAAAAAACAACAGATGCTGGTGAGGCTGTGGGGAAAAAGGAATGCTTATACACCACTGGTGGGAATGTAAATTAGTTCAGCCACTGTGGAAAGCAGTTTGGTGATTTCTCAAAGAAATTAAAACAGAGCTATCATTCAACCCAGCAATCCCATTATAGGGTATATACCCAAATGAAAATAAATCATTCTATCCAAAAGACACATGCACTTGTATATTCATCACCACACTATTCACAATAGCAAAGACATGAAATCAATCTAGGCGCCCATCAATGGTGGACTGATTAAAGTAAATGTGGTCCATATATACTATGGACAACTATGCAGCCATAAAAAAGAATGAAATCACGTCCTTTGCAGCAACATGAATGCAGATAAAGGCCCTGATACTAAGCAAATTAACGTAGGAACAGAAAACTAAATATTGCACATTCTCACTTATAAGTGGTAGCTAAACATTGAACACACAAAGAAGAAAAATAGATGCTGAGGCCTACTTGAGGGTGGATGGTGGAAGGAGGATGAGGATCAAAAACTGCATATAGGTATTATGATCACTACTTGCGTGATGTGATTCATACCCCAAACTTCAGCATCACACAATATACTTATCTAAGAAACCTGCACATGTACCTCCTGTATCTAAAATAAAAGTTTAAATTTAAAAATACAATGAAATAAAAAACAATAAGAAAGCAAACATCCCTGTTAAAAATGTGTTCTAATGATTTGAACAGACCCACTACCAAAGAAGACATACAGATAGAAAAAAGCATATAAAATATGTTCAACATCATTAGTTGCTAGGGAAACACAAACTAAAGTCAAATCTCATAGAACAGAAACAATAAGTAAAGACAAAAACCGACAAACCATGAAGATGGGAGCAGCAAATGGAAATCTCATCCACTGATGGTAAAACTGCAAATGGTACAATCACTTTACAAGTGTTCCCTAGAAAGTTACCATACCCTTACTATACCTAGCAATCACGTGGTAAAATCTTATGTTCACACAAATACCTGTATGCAAATATTAATATGGTTTTACTTGTTATTCACATAAATAGACAGACAGGCCCAACTCAATATTATTCAAAGGGGTTAAACATTTTTTAAAAATGGAATACTGCTTCCAGCTATAATAATGATATAAGAATTAGAATTAATCTTCTACTGTAAACAAGCAAGTAAAAAAATACATGGAGTGACTGTTTCCTGTAACAATGACAATGGACTCTTATCTCTGAGAAAAGCAAAACAAAGATGGTGAGCCCCGATGTCACCCAAGTTTTCTGCCCAGTGGGTGTTTCTAGATTATGAGCACAGCAAGGGAAACCTAAATAGTCTGTTGGCCCTGCTGAGTTGGGGCTGGAAACTGGAATTCAGGGAAACTGAGACAGCTAGAAGTTTCAGCAAATAGTTCCAAAAAAGAGAATTACATAGAAAATAGTTACAGATATCTGCATGGGGTGTCCTTCAGTATTTCATAAGAATTAGACTGCATATAAATAGATTCAAACTCTACAGAATATGACTAACATCCATTTTCAGGTGAGCAATATTGGTCCTCAGTATCCACTAACTTCTCCTAGATGAACTCTTTGCCCTAATCTTGGAGGCCAGGTACCATATGCACATTCTTTACCACACTAGCCATTTCCCCCCATCTCAACCAAATAAAAGCTTCTTTTCACTAAGGGGTTTGATAGCACCAATTGCCCAAAGAAAACATGTTGTTAAGTGAACTTACTTGATTAAAAAATAATTGATCGATATCCGTCATGGACAGTAATAAAGACTGTGTAGTAATGGCAAAGAGATAGACACATGAATCAAGGGAACTATATAAAGAATAAAAAAGGGAACTATATAGAGAATAAAAAATTTGACCTACAAAATATGGCCATTTGATTAATGTTAAAGATGCAAAATATCTTAAATGGAGAAAGATGAGCCTTTTAAATAAATACCGTTGGAACAATGGGTCATCCATTTGAAAACACATAAACCCAGACCTAAACTTTATTCCTTACAAAAGAGTTAACACAAAATGGATCATAGATCTATATTTAAAACATGAATCTATAAAATTTTTAGTAGAAAACATAGGAGTCAATCTTTTTACTCTGAGGTTAGGCCAAGAAATTTTAGAAATGACATGAAAAGCATGATTCACGAGAAAAATTTTTGGAAAATTGGACTTATTTTAAACTAAAAACTTTTTTTTTTTGCCAAAGACACTATCAAGAAAATAAAAAGACAAGCTACAGATTGAGAGAAAATACTTGCAAGTCATGTCTCTGACAAATATGAGGAATTCCTAAACCTCAATAATAAGAAAATAACCCAATTAAGGGCAGAGTCTGGTGGCTCACACCTGTAATTCCAGCACTTTGGGAGGCTGAGGTAGGCAGATTGCCTGAGCTCAGGAGTTCAAGACCACCCTGGCCAACATGATGAAACCCCATCTCTACTAAAATACAAAAAATTAGCCGGGCGTGGTGGTGCATGCCTGTAGTCCCAGATACTAGGCAGACTGAGACGGGAGAGTCGCTTGGACCCGGGTGGCGGAAGTTGCAGTGAGCCGAGATCATGCCACTGCACTCCAGCCTGGGTGATAGAGTGAGACTCTGTCTCTAAATAAATAAATAAATAGACAAAAACTTGGACACTTCACCAAAGAGTTATAAGTGTGAAAAACAATTACATAAAATATATTCAACTTTATTATCCATTAGAAAAATTCTAATGAAATGACTACTACACACCTATTAGAATGGCTAAAATAAAAAATACAGTATCAAGTGTGGTAAAGATGTGGAACAACCGTAATTTTTATACATTGCTGCTGAGAATGCAAAATGATACAGTTAGTCTGGAAATAGATTGGCAATTTTTAATCAGTTAAATATATACGTACCACATGAGTCAGCAATACCACTTTTACCCATGTTCCTGATACTAAAGAAGACTTACATTCACACAAAGTCATGTGCATGAATGTTGATAACAACTTTGTAATAGCCATATCTCTGCTGTGGGTAGCGTCAGGGCAGAAAATAGCTAGGAATTTCGTTCAGGGAACTTGTTTCAGGAAGATGCAGAAGTGGCTACTAGGCACAAAGAAGGGCTTTGAGACAGCAGAAATGGCAAAATTGAAAGTACTACTAGGATTAGGAAAGCAGATGTTTTTGTGGCAGTTGGCATTGATTGATAAACATGGCATTCCTGCCAAGGGAAGTACAATAGAATGAGTGGAATTGACTTTTTCAGATTTCAATGAGATGGTTGTTGATTGAAAGAAAATAGTGAAATGATTTTTATTCACGCATCTGAATGTAAGGACTTATATTCATTACATATATAAATCTTAACTTTTTTATTCTTAAAAATGTTAACTTAAAACAAGTCATTGAAGAAATACACAAAAATTCTCTGTATTTTTGGAGAAACTTTGTTATTCAGTTACATTATCTTGCTTTTTATCGGCTTTGAGGAATTATTTGACCCTATTCATACTTGAAAAACGAGGGCAGAATGTAATTTTAAGAAGGAGAATGTTATAACCTACTAACATTCTACGTGTCTTTTACTTCTCCAGTTCATTGACTGTTGAAATTGTATACATGTATGAATAAAACATTCAACAAACATTTAAGATTATTAATTAGGTACCTGCTAGATTTTGACACAGGTTTTCTAGCTCTTACTTCTTTTAGAAAAAAAAGAAATAATGGAAATATGTTTGCTATTTTGCCTGAAGATACAATTATCTATGATTAATATTTGATAAAATTCCAACATGGATTTTGGGATTCCCACTAAGCTACCTGTTTATGTTCAGTAATATATGAGAGTTGCTGGGAAAAAACAGTTGCCTACTCTCAAAGTTAGATCTATCACTCACCTTTGACACAGTAGACAGTGATATATTGTTAGATCTTCCAGAAACGTGAGTTGGAATTTCTAAGACAGCATTAAATTGGTTTGAAATGTAATTATCTTTGTCAGCAGACACAGCATACTATATTGGGTAGCAGTTCATCAGAAACAGTTACTGTAAAATGTGTGGTCCCTCAGGGCTCTATTCTTGTCCTTTTATTTTTATATTTATATGCTTTTCATGGCAGTATCATTAATAGATCTGGATTTGATTATCATATCTATGCCAGTCTTACTCAGATTTACTAACTGGTTCTTGTAGAATCAAGTCATATGACTTCCCAACTCCTTCTGCTTTATTAAGACTTAGAATTGAATGATAGGGTTAGTTCCTTCAAAAGGATGTTCATAGGAAAACATTAATATTAATCTATCTATTTTATGAATTTTTTTCATATTGCACTTTCCTTCATCTAGATTATGACTTAATTTAAAAATTACATTAGAGGACACTATACTGTCCTTATTGACTGCATTCTTATTTTTGTGTGGCATGGGAATTTCATAAAATATATTTTTTATTGTATTATGAATAGATGTACAGAATTATGATTTCTTTACTCTAGAATTCTATCATTTTTGAAGCTGATGCAGAGTTATGTAAATCCAGTGGGACCATCCAATTCTATCACATTATAATAGAATCATTAATAGAAATGTCCCTACAGCAAATTTTATCATTCTCAAGATTTGAAGTGATTACAAAAGTGTGATGAGTAATATAGTGTGTTTTAAAAAATGATCTCACAGTGAAATACTGTGGTGGTCATATTTGGCTTACGGGATCAAGTTTCAACTCTTAAGAATGATCTTCAAGTCCCCAACCTCCCTTTTTAGCTGAATCACTCAGTTTATTGTTTGTCTCTTTGTTTGTATGTATAGGTTATTATACCTACCAACAGGAGTGAACCAGAGATTCCCTAATTCTGAAAAATACATTAATCTTGCTTTTTCCCCCTTAAAATATAATGTTAAATGAATGCCTCTCTTTTAGTTTTATTTCAGGCCACAAAGGCCATAATTGCAAAAAGAATTAGATATTCTCTTATCCTAAAGTGAGATGTTTTGTTATCCTTGCAGCACATGCTGAGAGACAATAAGCTAATCCTAGAACTGCCTCCTCTCTCACATGTAAGCTATAACAGAAGAATTTTGAATGCTGAGGTGGGGAGAGATTTCTTTGAAGATAATTTTTAAGTGCACTCTGGATTCCACACTTGTTTTATGGAGCACAGAATTTCTATGCCATCCTCTCAAGTGGATTTTTATAAGGCTAATACAAGGTTGGATTCCTTTGTGGGGTCCAGATCTGCTTCCCAAGAAACACCCACTTCGTTTCCTCCAAACTCTGGAACTGAAGCTCATGCACATGCAATTACTTCTCTGTGTTAAGCCTTCAGGAAGAGGTACCTTCAGCCAAATTCTATTTTCTTTTTAGGTATGGAGGTAAGGAGGTAAAGAGGTAGTTTCTTCTCACCTCAGAGCAAGTGAAAGAAACTTCAAAAGAACGGCTCAGGAAGTTCAACAAATTTTCGTCGGAATTTGAAGGATCTCATGACTCATCCTCACTCATACCTAAAAAGACAAGAGAATCTGGCTGCAGGTGCCTCTTCCCAAAGACTTAACACAGAGAAGTAATCGCATGTGCGTGAGCTTCAGTTTCAGAGTTTAGAGGAAGTTAAGTGGGTGTTTCTTGAGGAGCAGATGTGAACCCCACACAAAGTATCCAACCTTGTGTAGCCTTTTAAAAAAAATTCCACTCAAGAGAACCACACTGAAGTGTGCAACTATCTCAACAGAGGAGGAGTTGTAAATGGCCAGCCAGTGCCAGCATTGTGGGAGCTACAGTGGGAGAGCCTCATAAGAAGCATCTCTGTAGAATCCATAAAATCACCCAATGAGAGAGAAAACAGCAATGACTAAACAGCCATTCAGAGGGTACCACAGTATAATCCTACCACCCATATAAGACTAAGTTTTTCTTCTTAATTTCCCTTACCTATGTCATGTGTCCCAGGCCCTGGAAGTAGTTTAAATTGGATAGTAGTTTGATGTTATTAAAATATATTGGGCTGACCTAAAGTTATGGGGTCAGGAGAATGGTTGAGCATTTCAATTACTTAAAAGTAACTAGAAAAATCTATGGGACCTGTCTTTTTACTTCAGGGATGGTGAAAAATGAATCCTCACAGTGAATTTGCAGTACTTACAGATAGAAAAAAAAAAAAACTTGCTTTTTTCTTCTCTCCAGTGAAGTCCAGCTTATCCTATAAATGAGGTGCATTGTTGTAGTTGTTTTTCCATCATCTTCACCCACACAGATCAAAGTTCAACTTCCAAAATGAACTTTCAAACTGAAGTCTGTTCTTTGTGATATGAATTTCTCTATCATATGATATTTTCTTCATGAAAATCCTTTCTCATTTCTACATACTTCCAAGGCACTTAGAACTTCTTTCACACTGACCTGTCTTCATGGATTGGACTGCTTAATAAAATGTAATAATTAAACACAAATAGAAATATAAAGAATGCATCAAGGGAGTTACAATAAGGAGCCTCAATTGGATGCAGTTTTCCCTGAGGAAGTGACCTTCAGATGAGGAGTGAAAATGAGTCGATGTTAACCACCTGAAATCAGAAAGATAGTGTGATTCAGGCAAAAGAAGAAGACTGAGAAATTGAAAAAAAAATTATGATTGCTAGAGTAGAGAGAGTAAAAAGAATGAAAATACTAGAGAGGTAGGCATAAATTTGATGATAGCCTTGCAATCCTTATGTAACAGTGCTTGGACCTACTCAATATCTATTCACCCTTCTTTTGGTAACAAAATACCCAATTTTTAGCTGGGGATATTACCACCTGAAATAAATGTTAAAAATTTCAGCCTCCCTACTGGCTAAGTATGGCATTTTTATTTAATTCACGGCAATACGGTATGATACAGTGAGGTGCATTAATTCTGAGATGGGTTCCTAAAGGGCGAGGCTATTTTGCCACCTCTCTCTTCTTTATTCTGCTGTTTGGAATGTGGTTGGGTGGATAGCCATCTTAGATTGCAGAGCAAGGGCAAAACCTCAGGAATAACAAAGCAGCAACATAGAAAAATGCTGGATTGTTTGATACTGGAAGCAATGCTTCCATTCAGTCCAAAGCTGACTTTCCCAGACTTTTACATTAGGAAGACATTATTTTCTATGTAATTTAAGTCACTCATGTTGAGTTTTGTTACTCACAGCTTAGCCATATACCTAGTAAAACCACATTAAAGATTTTTCACTTTATCGTATGGGCAAGCACTGAATTGTTTATGCAAATGAAAGATAGATACTAAAGACTAAAGAATGGATTGAGAAGGGGGCCGGAGAAGGCTAAAAAGTGTTTTTTCAGATGAATGGATGATTTATATGACACAATAAGCAATGCAATTTTACAAAAGAAGAGGTATGGACTTATGTAATTGGAGGGAACTTTAAGATGTAGAACTGGGACAGGAATACAGGAAAAGAAGAAGACAGTTTTAGAAAAAAATTCCACTGTGTGGTGGAGAAGGAGGACAAAGAAACAAGGCTTGAGTGTTGAGAAGTCATAGGGACTGAGACACCAAGATAAAATGAGGGCAGATGTTATTAAAGCTCTGAGAGCTAGACAGAACAAAATGAGTTTGTTTGGGAAATCCATAACGAATCATGATGCAAATGCTTGAGAGGGCTGATACATCTTTAGTAGGGTTTTATGAATTATGAAATTTGATCTGGTAGTATTAAATAGCTATTAACTCCATCCTGGATAGGAGGGTTCATTAATACCAGAAGAGTACCTAAATATAGTATATTGAAATGCTAGATAAAGATATAATATGTATAAAATGTAATTTGTGTACAAACAAATTTTATTTGTATTTAACATAAGAATCAACACTGGCACCCACTCTTGAACAGAGAGTCACACATTACATAACATATGCAAAGCATTCTGGGGGCAGGAAGGGTGTTCCCCATCATCTTATGGTACCCTCAGTAGTTTGTTTCCTTCCATGCCTTGTTACTTATTATAGTTTAGGAGTATCCTATGAAGAAGATTTATAGATTATACTTTCTGGTTTTATCTAATCTTATTTTCCAAAGAGTACTAGTAAACTAAAAGAGTCTCATAGAGAAAGTTCATATCAGAAGCAATACTAATAGCACTGGCACAAGTAAACTATTAGAAAATTGTTGAGTTGGCAGTTCTTTCACCCTTAACTCAAGTTTCTTGTCTTTATTACATAGAAAGTTTAAGTTTTTACACAAATTACATTTTATAGATGTTATGTCTTTACCTAGCGTTCCAATATACTATATTGGGTATTCCTCTGGGGTTAAAGCAAGCTAACACTTAATGACAGAGTCAAACTGATTAGACCAAATCATCACTTTTTTAAAAATCATACTTTAGCTTCTGGGACACATGCGCAGAACGTGCAGGTTTGTTACATAGGTATACACGTGCCATGGTGGTTTGCTGCACCCATCAACCCGTCATCTACATTAGGTATTTCTTCTAATGCTATCTCTCCCCTAGCCCCCCACCCCCCAACAGGCCCCTGTGTGTGATGTTCCCCTCCCTGTGTCCATGGGTTCTTATTGTTCAACTCCTATTTACGAGTGAGAACATGCAGTGTTTGGTTTTCTGTTCCTGTGCTAGTTTGCTGAGAATTATGGTTTCCATCTTCATCCACGTTCCTGCAAAGGACATGAATTCATCTGTTTTATGGCTGCATAGTATTCCATGGTGTATATGTGTTACATTTTCTTTATCCAGTCTATCATTGATGGGCATTTGGGTTGGTTCCAAGTCTTTGCTATTGTGAACAGTGCTGCAACAAATATACCTGTGCATAGTAGAATGATTTGTAATCCTTTGGGTATATGCCCAGTAATGGGATTGCTGGGTCAAATGGTATTTCTGGTTCTAGATCCTTGAGGAATCGCCCCACTGTCTTCCAAAATGGTTGAACTAATTTACACACTAACAGTGTAAAAGCATTCCTATTTCTCCACATCCTCTCCAGCATCTGTTGTTTCCTGACTTTTTAACGATCGCCATTCTAACTGGCAAATCATTATGGTTTTGATTTGCATTTCTCTAATGACCAGTGATGATGAACTTTTTTTCATATGTTTGTTGGCCGCATAAATGTCTTCTTTTGAGAAGTGTCTGTTCATATCCTTCACCCACTTTTTGATGGGGTTGTTTTTTTTCTTGTAAATTTGTTTAAGTTCTTTGTAGATTATGGATATTAGCCCTCTGTCAAATGGATAGATTGCAAAAATTTTCTCCCATTCTTAGGTTTCCTGTTCACGCTGATGATAGTTTCTTTCACTGTGCAGAAGCTCTTTAGTTTAATTAGATCCCATTTGTCAATATTGGCTTTTGTTGCCATTGCTTTTTGTGTTTTAGTCATGAAGTATTGTCTAGGTTTTCTTCTAGGGTTTTTATGGTTTTAGGTCTTATGTTTAAGTCTTTAATCCATCTTGAGTTAATTTTTGTATAAGGTGTAAGGAAGGGGTCCAGTTTTAGTTTTCTGCATATGGCTAGCCAGTTTTCCCAACACCATTTATTAAATAGGAAATTCTTTCCCCATTGCTTGTTTTTGTCAGGTTTGTCAAAGATCAGATGATTGTAGATGTGTGGTGCTATTTCTGAAGCCTCTGTTCTGTCCCTTTGGTCTATATATCTGTTTTGGTACATGTACCATGCCATTTTGGTTACTGCAGCCTGTTGGTGTAGTTTGAAGTCAGGTAGCATGATGCTTCCAGCTTTGTTCTTTTTTGCTTAGGATTGTCTTGGGTGTACAGGCTCTTTTTTGGTTCCATGTGAAATTTAAAGTAGTTTTTTCTAATTCTGTGAAGAAAGTCAATGGTAGCTTGATGAGGATAAGAGAGGACACAAAAAAATGGAGAAACATTCCATGTTCATGGACAGGAAGAATCAATATCATGAAAATGGCCATACTGATCATCACTTGTTAACCTAACAGTAAGACAGAAAATAAAAAATGAGCATATTCACTCATATGTCTCACACACTGATGGTCAACGATAAATAGATGTATTTGAGTAAGAAGCAATGAAGGATCCTGGAGACTAGTGGAGGGGCTATTTCTGGCTATTTTTAAGCTTCTCAATTTTTTTTTTCTAAAATTAAGTGCATGTATGTAGGTGCGTGCTGCAATGACCCAAAATTAAATGAAAGAGAGCAAGGATTAGGATAGGAAGGGAAAAGTGATAGATCTGAAATATATTTTGAGTGTTATTTCCTTTATGGTAATGCTCAAAATGTTTCATCTACCATAACTAGCAGTTTCTTGGATGGTGCATATAATGTTTTAAACTTTTACCTTACATTCTATTTGAAACTCTTACGTGATTTTAACATTGGGCTTGGAACTTTTCTTGTGTTCTCCCTACATCTTTTAGATTAGCAGAGAATTGTGACAGAATCTTAAAAATATAATAAAACCTTAGTCTTTTCTTGATTCAACAACACCCACTTTCAGTTTTATAATTTTATTCAATCTCTTGTCTTCCACTTTGTAGATTGGTTCTTTAAAAAGTTATTTTCCCAGTTGGTCATAGATATAGTAAGAATATTGTAAATTCAAATGCCCCAGTCAAAAGAGGCAAATATGTAGGATGGGATTTTATTTACAAAATAAGGTATTCCCTGAAAATATTCCTGAGTTAAGTTATGGCTATCTTAATTTGCTCACTTCCATTTTGGCATGGAAGGGGTTAAACTACATATTATGGCTTGTTATGGTCTGTTGTGGCCATGAAATCACTCAATTTGGCTACTACTTTCTGCCTCTTTAGATACTGGAATTGTAAGTAGAAGAAATAGTTAAATTATAAATATTTAATGTATTTGTGTTTTAATAATAATTTTGTTTATCAAACCTATTACACAATAATATAAAGAACTACATAACACCAACCCATGTTTGTAGTCAAAATAAAATTTAAAAATCTAGTTGTAGGTGTATTTTAAAGCAAATAGAATGTCCAATGGCTCTTACTTTTTAGTAAACAGTAGCAATTGGTCATGAATTTGAGATGTATGAACCCTTCCTGGAGAGGAGACGGGGATTACGATTCTAAGCTAAAAGTACATTCACCTTCAAATTTGGGAAGTCCATTTCCTTTTCATAAATTAGTTTATATCAACTAAAAATTGATCTCCGAGGGATCCAAAGACAGGTTTCTCTTGGTTTTTAGCACCTTATTGGAGAAAAGTTTGTAACATTGAAGTAAAACAAATTAAGTGCAACCAGAATCTTCAGAAACCATTTGGGAGCCAAAGAACATCTGACTTATGTCATTAAGAGAAGGAGCAATAGTACCTTGTGGACTTTTTGATACTCAGTCTTGATCTCTGACTTAAATATTTACCTGTAAATCTTTGTTTTGATTATTTTTTATGACTATGTTATAAAGACCTTTCCTAAAGAATTGCTCATGTAAGTGTGTGTGTGCATGCATGTACGTGTATTGCCAAAATGAGCATTTTTTTTCCTACTGCTTGGGAAGATCATACTCAATCATTAGTATTTACATAGCACTTGTTTCCATGCAATTCTAAGAGCAGAGGGATTCTGTTTGAAAGTCATCGGTAAGACAGTTTGTTTTTCTATGAACATACTGAAATTATGCACTGGGCAAATTAGTGAATTTTACCAAATATGTCTCAAGGATAAATATAGTAATTTTCACAGTGAATGTTTTCCATCTCTCAGGAAATCTATGTTTGTCATGAAATGACAAGTTTTTTTGGAGGGTTGGGGGAATGGGGTGGTTGTCTTTGAAAACTGATTTTAAATTTCATTAAATAACAAGGCAAACCTGAAAAATATTTTACATTTAATGGAAGAATTTAAGCATGATCTTTTGGTGGAATGCAAGTGGCAAAAAAATTTAACACATCTCCTGAAGAAACAGATTTTCCTTTTCCTGGGTGATCATTATAAACCGTAACTTTAAAATTTTAAATTATGAAAAATATCTTATCTTGGGAATGAGAATTTATACCAATAAACTATTCTTGTAACGTTGTAACTGAGAATTAATGTGCTTTTATAAGATGATAACTTTACTATTTTTCTGTGCAGTAATGCCAAAAAATAATCAGGCTTAAAATATGACTTGACTTGTAGTGTAAATTGGCATAAAAGATTTCATGTTTGTGTCTTTACTGCTATATTTTTTCTTAAGAATGAAATGAATAAAATACTAGCTGGAAAAGTACCTAAGATTTTACACCTACTAAAAGCATATAAATAATATAAAATCCAATGTGTACAGATGACCTAAATTCTTCCTATATCTTACCAGTAGCTCTCTGTATAGACCTAGATCTTCAAACCAGTTATCAAAATTATAGTGAGAGTTAACTTTGAGAATGCTCATGTGCTAATTATCTGATAATATTACAGGGATGTGAGCTGAGAAATACTTGAAAAATATAGCTATAATAGAGTTCTCTAAATTATTTCTCTAAGAAGTATTCTTTCTGGTGGAAATTAAAAAAACAAAACAGAACAACTGCAGTAATAAAACAGCAACAAAGCAATGGTGAAGTGTCTTGTAAATAGTTTCCCCAAATCAAATTAAAGTGGCAAAGCTTTCATTTTATGTCTATCTCTCTGCTCTCTATGGATTTTTTTTCTGTTTGGTTTGAGTGATCTATATAAGGAGGCTTTAACAATTAAATGCTGTTGAAGTGACCTGTTTGTTTTTCTTTTTGTGTCTTTCTCCTGTTTATGTGACACCTCGTTTACGGAGACCTTATCTCATGGCCCGGTTTTTCTTTATGCCAAAGCTATGTGGATTTTAGTGGTTAGTTGTTTAATATTTGACGTCATAGTGTAGTCACTTTATGTCTTAAGCCAATTTCTGTTTAGAAAGTCTAATGAAGACAATCCTTAATGTAGAAAGTAAAGGGCAAAAAAGCCAAGCTTTTTTTTCTCATTAAATTGCAGTGTTGTCAATCAGAAATCATGTTGTAAGTGGCTCTCCTATCATATCCATGTGTAACAGAGCCCTGATTGACAAGAAAGATTTTATAAATTGATATGATTCATCATTAGCTTTTAACTAGTTTTCTGACTGACAGTTTAACAAGAGAAAAATGACACCACCTAGGGTTAAGAGTAGTCATAATAATAATAACTTTTTTTCTAGGGGATATTAGGACAGCTGACCACACGTATGTTAAGTTACATATTATCTCTCACTAATCTACTACTAATGTTTAACTATCTCCTATAAAACTGATGCTACCAATATAAAGTAACATATCATGATTGACAAAAATTCCACAATGGTTGTTTCAATAATTTATAAGCTAATTCATTATTATTTTCCTACCAATTGGCAGGATTTTGTGTTTGCACCTGGAAGACGTTTGAGATTCTGCATAACCCAGGTTTATTTTCTGTGTTTGCAAAATGCAGGATGTTCCCTTTAATAACCTGAAATTTTAATAAGGGCCTAAGAAATAGTTGAAAAAGTGAGTGAACTTGTATTTAAATTAGGTCTTTGAGAGCTTGGAGATTCTAAGTTGGTGAACTCTAATTAAATCCCTTAAGGCCACTGGGTCTGCCTCCCTAGTTCTTGATGGTGAAAATAAGGTCTTCAAAAAGAGTCCCTTGGCAGTATACAAGTGGAGGGGAAAAAATCCTGCAACCTTTCACTATAGCATTTTATAAAGCCAGAATTCCAGAAGGAGTTCCAGACAAGGAAAACAATAGAGACCGAAACCCGAGAACTAGTAAAGCAAGGAAAGTAAGGGAAAAAGAATTTGGACAGAGTGGTTATTCAAGAAGAAAATCACTCATTCAGATCAGAGCATGAATGTAGAGCAAGACAAAGGGGCAAATAAGATATACTAGAGCTGGTAACAACATAGCAAATCTTAGCTGGCACATTTTGCAATTAACATTTCCAGTAAGAAATGCTCAAATACAAAACTGCCATTTTTTAGTTCTGACATTATAGTGGCTTTTTCCTCAGGGCACATTTTCCATATAAATATCTAAGCATTTTTTTTTCTTTCCAACTAGATTTCTGTACTCATTTGTGTGGGTGAATTTAACTGTGATGGTGGGAGCAAAACAGGTATTGAATCTACTTGGAGCCAAGAGGAGATAAATAACAGGTAATCAAAACGTGGACATTGAACTTGAGTGTATTTTCAGCATCTTTGCCTATGCAACAATACAGACATACAAATTGAGTGGGTGCTTCTTTATTTCTGTCAGTATGCTAAAGGGTGAAGGTAGAGGGAAATTTTGTACTTTCTCCTTAACATTTAAAATATTCTAAATAGTGTTTCTTGCTATCATAAAATTCACAGTTGAACCTCTTCATCCAATTATAAACCAAATAATCTAAATCACCTCCTAAAAAAAGAAAGAAATATCAACTTTGCAGATAGTTTCCCCTGACTCCCAGATATTCAGTTAATACCAAAATATCCAGTTTGGCTGCCAATATGTGCATCATTTCCCCCATACACCTCAGTCTCATTTCTTTTCACCTTTTGGCATTTGCACTCTGTTTCTGAGTCTTTATTTCAATAGATTAAAAGCAGATAAAGATCTGCTAGTGGTGGCAAAATACCCACAGAGGTTCCTCATCCAGTGGACTCCTGTGAAAATAGACAGAAAGCTAATTGAAGAGGAGAGGCACGCTGCTTGGCTCTCATTAGTCTGTTCCTGTGCCATGCCCACGTGGACCAGTGCATTCTTTCATAGCTGATTGATAAGTGATGCCCTCACACCCCCCATCCTGACCAAATGTTCTACAAAGTAGGAGCGATGTAGGAAAACTTGGAATTTATACTTTTGTAGTTTGCTCTACTTTTTATTTCAAAAGGCTTTTAAAGTTCTATGAACACTATTTAGATCACTTGTATGTCTAGATGGAAATACCGATTCTTGATGGTCTGAATAAACCCCTAACCCCAAAGGGATATTGAACTACTGGGTGCTAGCTTTGTTCTTAAGTATAAGTTCCAAAAAGTTTTATTTACTTTTTGAACTCTTTACTAGGATGAAAGTATCACAGTGCTTTTTTGGTCTGCCACTTAAGTGGCTTCATCTTTTCTTGGGGGAAAAAAATGAAAGTAACAAGCAAAATATAGAGGAGATTTTAGTTTGTTCTTTGATCAAAAGGGTCATTTATTGATCTGGGGCTTAAAAGGAAAAGATCTGTTTTGGGGAAAGTCATTGTACTACCCACAGTTTGAACTCTTCTTTTTTACTATCTATTAGAGTATAAGTCTACTTTTTTTGTGTGTGTAAAGCAAAACTCACAATTAAAATAAGAACTCCATTATCACTATGATCATATGACTGTTGTAGTAAACTTGCAAAACTGAGAACAGTCAATATCTACATTGACTGAAATGCTTGCAATTTATAGTCTTAAATAGAGATAATTTCTTTTAAATTGTAACTTTACATAATGATTTGTTTGGTTTCTTTTTTTACTTCAAATAGAAAAGGAAAAGGAGTTGTACTTTAAAATTAAATATCATCTACTTTCTTTTCTACCCCTTCACTTTCCAGACTCCAGGAATCAGCTTGAGTATTCTACAGAGGGTGGTCCAGTGACTATAAAATAAACTGGAAGCAGAAATTTCTGTAATTAATTCAACTATAGAGTCATTACGTGAACTAGAACAAGTTAGTAAGTCCTTCCTATATTTGTTTAATTCTTGGAATCTTCTAATAAGGGAAATAAAAAAATCAGTGTTTTGAGTTAGAATTACTTCCCTTCTAATAAGGGAAATAAAAAAATCAGTGCATTGACAAAGTGAGGTACATAGGATATTTTATAGAAAAGACATTTGACTTAATAGCATCACCTAAATATTTTTGGATGGGTGTATAATGTATCTATATAAAGAGATAGATACATATCTATGTATGTGTGTGTACATATGAATTATTGTCATAAATTATGTACTCCAGTATGTTACACAAATACTGAGTAAATCCATGGAAATTTGCTGATACAGCTTTCCCAAACTTTGTTCTTTGGACTACTAGTGTTTCATAAGATATTGATATGTATACTTTGGGGAAAAATTATACCTGTTGAAATAAGAGGAGAATTATTTTTTATAGAGATTCACACTATAAATTAGAATATTAATGACTCTGAGAAGGAATTTAGAAAGAAAGTCTTTGCTTCTAACACTTACTTGATCTCATTATAGTGTTTAAGGTAAAACCTTTATTAAAAATTCAATCACTGTTCCAAATATACATTCCAGAAAAAAACTTTATATGAGCAAAAATACACATTTTAAAATATCACAACACTCCTGTTTAAATATTGTCCCAATTATTTATTAACTGTAATACCAACGGAAAATATTTAGCCCTTTCTTATATGTCAATCCTTATTTGCAAAATGAAGATAATATTTATCCTGTGCTTGTTGTAAGTGTTTACAATATATGGGCTGTGTGATATATCAACTTACTGTGCATTCCACTTCTGCTCTGCTATTTTAGTTGAGTTTTCTTTTTAGTTTCTCTATTTTGATATAATTGGATTCAATGTCATCGTTAAGTGAGTTCCACATGGGAAATCGTGGGTTTCAAGAGGTTGTCAAAGCAATACACAAAACTAAGCCTCTATGTCAGCTAATAATGTATTTGGCTACAAATGACAGGAAATCTAACTACAATGGCTTAAACAGTTTTTGTTTGTTTTTCCATATGTGGGAAGTCCAGAAAAAAGCACTCTTGGGATATTATATGTAGCAACAATAGCATTAGGGACCAACACTTCTATCTTTCTGCTCTTTCATCCTGGGCATATTGATTTCCTCTCCTTACTTGTCACTTTATAGTGACTAGATGATGACGGTGCTGAAGCTGGTGAATAAGTGGTGATTGCACCTTCAGATATCATGTCTGCTTCTGAAGAGAAGAGTTCGGGAAGAGTCAGATACTAAGCCAGCCCTATCTGTCATGTAAAACAAAGCTTTTCCAGAACCATCCAAACCAGAACTGGTGCAGGTGGCATCCCTTGTTTCAAGGGAGGCTGGGAAATTTGACGAAAAGTGTTGTAGTTGAGACAAGACCAATCATCATTCATTGCCCAGCTTTAAGCTTATCACTGACTCTAACACAATTGTAGTTTTCTTAGCAAGAAAGACAGAAGCAAAATGATATTATTTGCACAAATTGACTTGTGTCATAGATTCCCTTTTAAATGCATAGATTAATATGACTCAAGGATAGCATCTGGAATTAAATAATGATCCAGAAAAGTTTTCATGTTTAAGGTGGAGGAAGTCAACATTAGGGAATTTGCATTTTTAACAATCCACGTGGTAATTCTCACCAAATGGCTTTGCTTGCCAAGCTCTCTAGAACATGGAGCCAATGCACCTAATTTCAGTGTGCAGGGAGAGTAAGGAATAAGGTCAAGCAGGCAAGGAACAGATGTGGAAAATAAATGGAATGCTGTGTTTATATGTCTGGCTACTGCTTCCCAATAGGCCATGATGTTACTAGGCAAGTGTAACAGCTCAGCACATGGTATATTCCTGGGCATGCTGTATGAAATTATTAAGTTGGAGGGTGAGGAAAAAAGAAGACCTTTATCTTCTTGGGTCCCCTTTTCTTCTCTTTCCCGCTGGTCAAAGCTTTCCCCACAGGGAATTAGTGCTCCATCAATTCCAAGTTACATCATTCTGTCCCTTTGCACGCCAACCTCTTTGATGCAGAAGATGGTGTGTCAGATCTCATGTCCCGCGATGAGACATTCCATTAAAATCCAGAAACAGAGGGAAAGGATGAAAACTCCAGGAACACAGCTCGTCTGCCTAGCTGTGTGGCAACTGCCAAGGGAGAGAGGTGATGCTGACAGAGGGAATGCTTTGTTGGACCCTAGTGGCAGCAGTGCTGTCCAGAATGGGAGAACCACAGAAGTCTGCAAATGATAATAACATTTTTTTTTTTTGTATGGTACACTACATTTGAGAATTGGTGCTTTAGAGTTTAATTTATCTCTGGAGTCTGGACTAACTTCAAAGTCAAAAGATCCTCATGCCAAATAGCATTGCCCCGTATAACTTCTACAAAAGTCTTAAGGCATAACAGGTTTCCTAAACCTTCATTATAGGCTGTATTGCTGGCAGACAGTGGATCACACTGGTTTAGTACAGGACTTTGGTTTCACACACAATGAGACTTGAGTCTGGGCTGTGCTGTTGTTTATCTTTGTCACTCTGGGCAAGCCATTATTTAACCCAGCCTCAATTACATATATATATATATTTTCACTAAAAATGTGAAAGTATTAACAATGTTTTTCTTTAAGGCTTGGGAGGATGGTATCTGACAGTCTGTTTAATGAATTTGGTATACAATTTTTTGTCAGATATAACTATGCCATTCACTTTCGCCTTCTTTCTTGAAGATAATTTCTAAAATTTAAATAGCTTTGCTTGTCAGGTGGATCATGCTTTAACAGTCTGGAGGGCCACAGTGAGTTGGGAATTTCTGGGTTTTGTCTTGTTCTCTGGTCTAGGTAGGTCAGAAGAGACCACACAACTCCTAGACCAATTCCACTTTGAAAAATGCAAAGTACTGAACACATTTTGCTTTCCCTGGGGAAAAGTCTCAGGTAACATATTAGAATGTTGAAATAACACCACACCCACCTCTTACCAGAGCAGCTAATTTAAAATCACTTGCAATCTGGGAGAATTTGTCTCAATATCTTCTTGTAAGAACCTACGGCTAACTGTTTGGTGAAAGGTTGCTTGAGAATAGGATCTTATCCAAGGTTTGTGACAGTGGTAACTTAGAATGAGGCTACAGAGATCTAATTAAAAAGGTGATTTCCTAACATATGGAGTGACTATGTGAAATCAAGAGAGTTTTCTGTGCTGGGGGAGAGGCTGACCCTGTAAATTCTTATGACATTAGGCTTAAATCTTAGCTGCTAAACACCTTTCAAATATTTATCTCTTCCCAAGTAAATGTACTCCCTGCAAAGCTCTATTTGTTGACTTTTATCCCAGTTGGATCGACTTTGGGGACAGTATCACTGAGACCTGTGCATTAAGTGGTACATATGTTGAATAAACAGCCAGACAGCTACCAACTGTCAAGTTGCTTTGCTAGAGTAGAAAAAATAAGCACATATGCCATGTTGAAAAGCAAAAGAAAAACAAAAGTTTATAATAGAACTAGGAAATGGTTCAGGTAAAATGCAGTCACATGCTTAGGTGCATGATTATTCTTGAAAATACCATTATAATTTTTTTTGGAGGAGAAATGATAATCCAGGAATGATCTCAAGTGTAGCATTAGATATGAAATCTCCTCTGGTGGCTCATAATTCGTTAGAGAATTAATAAATGGAAAGGGACACAAGGTATGTTAATATAAGCAAAGGCTGGAATGTGTGCTCAGTGAGGAAACGCAGGTTTGATTTTTTTACAAGCAGCAGATGGAAATAAGGGGACAGGTTGTTCTTTACAGGTATGGATGAAACAACAGAACACACCAGCTTTTCTGGCAAGGGGACTGGAAGTATTTATAGATAGTTTTCCATCTTGTTGCCACCAGCATTGCTCTCCTATAATACCATAATGGAACAACATTGACTATGCACCCCAGGTGGCCACCTGCGGAGCAGAAAGGATCCTGGTCACCAGCAATTGATTTGTGCAGGAGACATAGTAGCCCTGTTATTTTAAAGGTTGTCTCAGCTCATTTTGGTAAGGAAATAAGCTGAAGTTATAATCATGTGTGTCAGTTCAGGTGCTCTGGAAGCAGGTAGCAAGCAGATTACAAGCGCAAAAAATGTACTGGAAGTAATACACATTTGAGATAAAGAGGAGAGGGGAAAGATGATGAAAAGGCATAAAATGATGATGCAGGTTTAACACTTAGAAAAGGAGCAGGAAAAGGAAGGAGAATTGGATAGAAGAGGCCTCAGAGTACAGTGTTGCCCTGACAAAGTTTCAGCCAACTCAGTGATTGCCCTAGAGGATTCAATGATAGACAAAAATGGCCAGGCCCTAGAAGAGTACTCTGCCATCATTGGTGAGAGCAGCCCATGGAAAATATGTGTTCTTAAATTAAATACCAGGGCAGATTCCAAAGGTGGTACAACCAAAGGTTGTTGGCTGATTGCTCTTCTGTGGCAAGTTGTCTCTTGTTAGGAGAACTGAGTGGAACAGCTCTGTGGCTGAGACAGTAAACTTTCCAAAGATGACATTGGAGTAGACTTCTAAGAAGGAGTGACTTTCACATATTCATTTATAATAAAAGGCAAATATGACTTGGTCAATGTGGATTCTTTTATGAGTTTATAAAAAAGCCTCAAGGTAGTAAAACACTCTGTGTCAGCCTCTACTCATTTTCCCATCCATTCTTTTTTGCATGGTTTGGAAGCAAAATATACTAGACAGTCAGGTAGAAATTTTCCTAGGGTGGAAGAACACTATCAAGTTATTATTTTTTAAATTTTACTTTAAGTTCTGGGATGCATGTGCAGAATGTGCAGGTTTGTTACATAGGTATACATGTGCCATGGTGGTTTGCTGCACCTATCAACCCGTCATCTAAGTTTTAAGCCCTGCATATATTAGGTGTTTGTCCTAATGCTCTCCCTCCCCTTTCCCCCCACCCCCCGACAGGCCACAGTGTGTGATGTTCCCCTCCCTGTGTCCATGTATTCTCGTTGTTCAACTCTCACTTACGAGTGAGAACATGCAAACACTATCAAATTCTAAGAACACAAATGCACTTTGCTGGTTTAATGATGAAGAGCCGGAGAACCGAAGTTGAAATCCTGGTTTTGTCACTCCCTAACTTTAAGAAATTGAGTAACTTAATTTCTCGTTTCATTTTCTACATAATAAAAAAAGCAAAAAACAAACAAGCAAACAAGCCAGTATCAAACAGTATTCATTTGATGGTGATTTTTTGAAAGATTTCCTCGTTCTAGAAGCTTTTATTTTTATAAGATGTTTGCTGTACTTTGTGTTAATCTAAAACACTGAGGAAGCCCATCTGGCTAATTCAGGGTAACCTCCCAGTTTCAAGATCCTTAATTTAATCTCATCAGCAAAGTCCCCTTTGCCATGTAAGGTGACGGAATTCATATGTTCCAGGGATTAAGACATGGCATCTTTGGAAGGCAAAGAATGTGGGCAGCCTGGAGAAGCTGGAAAAGGTAAGGAATAGCATTCTTCCCTAAAACCTCCAGAAATGTAAACAGGAATAGAAAACTAACATGCTACTCAAGTTACCTGAGTTTATTTCTCACTGCATTAAGTTTCACTCTCCTGACAGATACAGCCGTCCTTCCTCTTATCCCTAGGTCGGGTCTGCTGATCTGAGTGACTAACAGATGTCATATTCAATTAGTCTCCAAAGTGTCTCTTGCACAGCAATTTTGTTGCCTATCTCTACGCCTTTGCTTGTGCTCTTTCCAGTTTTGGAAATGACTCAATCATTGGCTCTGCTTTTCAAATCTTGGGTATTATTACTTAAGGTTCTGATAATAACCTGTGTCCTTCCTGAAGACTTTTCTACCTACTCCAACTCACTCCAAATGCTTACAACTGAGAATTCCAATTATTTAGAATCAAAGACTGGCACTTTTGCTCAAAATGTTTCATATTAGCAATATCTCCTCCAATCTAAACAGTGTCAAACTCCTCAAAAGCAGGGACAATCTGTTATATATCTTTTGTGTCTCATTCAGCCTCAGCCAATGCTACACAGCCAGTGCCAAATCAGTGGTAAATTAGTACTTTGTTTATTGAGAAATAGTAAACATTTATAATATAAATATCTCTGGGAGTTGATTACATCCTTTTAGCTATCAACATTTCACTGTAGTTTATGTAATAAATGGAAGTAAATTCTTTTGTATTAATTAAATTTTAGTTGACAAATAAAATCGTATTTATTTATAATGGACAACATGATGACATGAAATATGTATACACTGGGGAATGGCTAAATTGTATTAATTAACATATGTGTTACCTCACATGCTTCTCATGTACGCACATATCACTTAAAATCTGCTCTCACCAATTTTAAAGAATACACTATGTTGTTAACTATAGCCACCAAGTTGTACAATAGATCCAAAAGATCTTTTGAACTTTTTCCTCCCTTCTAACTAAAAATTTGTGTCATTTATCCAACATTTCTCCCCACCCCGGAGCTATGGTCCTTGGTAACCACCATTCTATCCTCTGCTTCTAAGAGTTAAACATTTTTAGATTCCACGTATGAGTGAGATTATGCAGTATTTGTTCTTTGCCTGGCTTATTTCACTGAACACAATGTCCTCCAGGTTCAACCATGTTGTCTTTCCTTATTTTTTTTTAAGGCTGAATAGTACTCTATTGTTTATGCACATCATGTTTTCTTCATTCATCCATCCAGTGATAAACCCTTAGATTGGTTCCGTATCTTGGCTTAGAAGGGGGACTAGTGGGCTTTCTAGGAAGCCATAAGAAGGCTTGGAAGCACTGGTCTTCAGGGGAGTAGGTGGAGGCACCAGTTGGGTGGATAAAGATAGGGAGAGGGAAAGTAGAAAGGCCAGTTTTGTCGATTTCACATTTTACCTTGACAGTCCACGTGTTTAATATATCCTTGCATTCACAGAGTCTATGTTCTCAGAAATAAGGTGGTTGATATGATCGAAACTGGAATAAAATGTATATTTCATCAAGAAACAGATGGATCTTAGGAATCTGGTAAAAAAAAAAAGTAGAATTTGGCATAGTTTGAATGTTTGCATGTAGAAAGAGAATATTACATTGTGGCATTTCCTATTTCTTTTTACATGTGAAATTACAGTGAACTTATAAAAATCCCCCTGTCTTATTTTTTTTTATTTTTTATCTTTTTTGAGACAGGGTCTCACTCTGTTGCCCAGGCTGGAGTATAGTGGTGTGATATCAGCTCACTGCAACCTCTGCCTTCTGGGTTCAAATGATTCTCCTGCCTCAGCCTCCCAAGTAGCTGAAATTACAGGCGCACACCACCACACCTGGCTAATTTTTGTATTTTTAGTAAAGATGGGGTTTTACCTTGTTGGCCAGGCTGGTCTTGAACTCCTGACCTCAGAAGATTCACCTACCTTGGCCTCCCAAAGTGCTGGGAGCCCAGCCCCCCTCTGTCTCTTTTTACACACATGCATACATATTATGTGTACATACTTAACCACATCATCTATCTGTCATTGCTTTCCATTAATTACATTGCTAAAATATGTGAATAATTTAAATTTTAAACTTTAATACTTATGAAAAGGATAACTGCATAAAAGTGAAATTAAAAATACAACCATAGGCTTATGTTTCCAGATAGGTTTTGAAAGATTACATGTGTTCAATCATAATATATTTCCTTTTCCAACAAATAGCTAAAATTTATTCTAACTCTAAATCATTAATATTATATACACAAGATTGAGCTCTGAGAGTTTATTAGAAAAGAAAGTTTACATTTCACTCTCCCTTCAATGATTTCATAAACAAAATTGCTTTAACATGACTTTCAATGAGCAAATATAATATTTACACTTTTGATCTACAAAATTTCTTTAACAAATTGGAGTGTAACTAGTACTGCCAGTTTTTATATATTGGTGAATAAGGTTTGTGGTAGTTAATTATCATCTTTCTATAACTGAATAACTCAGAAAAATTATATATTACCAGCACAGCCAAAATAAAATAAGGTTATTATTATATGTCCTCTAAGTGTTCTTAAACACTTTTTTAAAAGTATTTATTTTGTTATGCTTTATGAGTCAATGCATTGTCCTATATTCCGAGTATAAAGAGATATTTAAATAGGACTTGCTTTGATGAACTAACCACGAATTCTGAGTTTTAACATGTATGCTAAGTTTTATAAATTTGGTGTGAAAATGAATGGGAATTCACGTGGGTTGTAACACAGAGATTCATAGTATCAGAAATTGAATGAATGCTCCACTCAGAGTGTTTTAATTTCCATTGCCTATACTCTCTCGTATTTCACCTGAATTCAAGAACTCATAAGTTATTTACTTAATTGTGTGTATTTCTCTGCTTATAGTCTATATTTCAACTTGGGAATGAATTTCACGTTTCTTTGTGTCCCATGCACAAAGTGTGTTGAACATGAGGTTCTTAGTAAACGATTGACTGCTTCAGGTTTAGGTCCAGTCCACACTGAGACAAGTCTGTGATAAACTATCTGGACATCCTTATTAAACCCAAGCATTTGGAAAAATGAAGTCCTTCCAGTGCTTTTTTTGACTATCTCCAAGAAAAGGATAGTTGTCTGGTTATCTGGAGTTAGCCAAGAAGTCTCTGATTTTCAGAAATCATCCAGTGTAATATGAAACTCATTACATCACAAATAACCCTGTTTTGAAATGAATTATTACCTATACAGATCCAATTTAATCTATACTTCACTTTTCTTCTTGTAGGTGATTACTATGTTATTCCTATTGTTGAGCACAATGCCTTCTACATATTGGGGACCTTCATAAATATTAGTTGAAGTAAGAAATAAATGATGTATTAATGTTAATGAATCATCAATCCAGAGTTAAACAATCCTACACGATAACTGGCATTTTCCAAGGCAGTCTTTGAGAAAAACCTTCAGTTATTTCAGAAAAGGGAACAAGGCCCCAGAGGTCTGTTACATTGGAAACTGCCTACCATGGGTAGCCACCCATATAAACTGATCCCAGGCAACATAGTCAAGATGTTTGTACTTGTGATGCCACAACCTACTCTTCGGCCAGATATTTCTTGACCCTCTTCTTTTGTAATTCAAGAATGCTGAAGACTTTCTCTCTAAAGTGTATTGACTTAAAAAGCTAGACTTCCTAGAAGTGTCTGTACTATAAAAGAGAACCTCCGATAGAACATGATGTGTTTCTAATGGAGGATTTTAGACATAAATATGGGACATCTGAGGCTCTAGACTTCACAGGAGCTTTTTGTATTGTACTTCTTTGTCTCCAAAGGCAAAAGCTTGTGGCATATACATTTAAATGAGTTATTCTTACTGTGAGAGGGATTCTGCCACAGTAAATAGTTGTTGAGACAGTAGAGAGGTGAATGAAATCAAGTTACAGCTGATACTAGGGTGTGTGCTTTTGGTTCAAAGTAAAAGACTATATTGTCTAGTCCATGTGATGCTGTTACATTGGTTTATACATTTAAAGGAAAATTAAACCATAAATATGATACTATCTGAGTCATTTCCTGTGGCTTCTTTAAACTATAGGGGTTTGGTAGGTTTACACACGGAAGTCTGGAGAATGAGGGTGTGACATATTGCAAAGAATAACATGTCCGAAAGTTAAAGTTACAGTGACAGTAGTAGGAGCCCTTAAAATCAAGCTGCAGTGTTCTTTTCCTATGCTAGGGCCACAGATAGAAAGATGATGAAAGTGACACACACACACACACACATACACTCACATATATGTAAAGTCAGTAATTAGTTCAGTAGTAAATCTGCTTAGGCCTTCCTCCTCTATTTTCAAAATTTCAGGGCTTTTGTCTACTATTTTTTAATTCCAAATTTCATTTGAAAATAAAAACCTTTAATCTTTCAACAATTTTTATCCACAAAATAAAGTTTAGGAGAAGTAAAGCTAGCTGTGAGAATGACCTGAGACATGATTATTCCTACCATCTTAGTTTGAAATTCAGTAAGTAGATCACAAAAACAAGTACGCTCCAGAGAAGGAAGAAAACATGCTGTCCTGTGGACTATCCTGGTACCCCTTCAATTCCTTGAAATGCCTTTCCAGTATGTATAATTAAGAGGGCATTCTCTGCCTCATAAAATTCTCCAAAACAGCTTTTTTTTTTCTTTTGTTTCCTGTGGCTATTTTGCTTTTGTTGCTTATTTCTACCTAACGATGAGTTTTGCACATTTTGAATCTTTGTCCTAGCTATGCAACAGATCTAACTGCCCACCTTTCCAGGCTCATTCTGATGAAGTAGAACCAGAATTACAGTTCTCTGGTTTGAGAATAATCACTGCAGCAATATATAACATTTCTGAGAACACAGTGACCTTTTCCCGTTAGTAAGATTCTTTGAAATCTTGGGGATGTTTCCATTGCTATATTGATACATCTTATGTACTTTGCCAAAACCAGGCAGTGATATTTCCATTTCTGTTCTCTCTTTTTCAGCCACCCCCTGGGCTTGCTTTGCACCCCACAGTATAAACACTGAACATGGTGTCTGAGTATGAGACAGGAATGGTCTCACCACCTGGGAGTCTAAACCTCCTCCATTCATTTTCAAAACAGGATCACAAAAACTGTGCTACACCTGCTTGTTCCACACAAGGACTAGATTCCCTAGTTCTTAGATAGTTTTACAGACCATTTCCCTACATATTCAGCTGTCAGCTATTGTTACTTTTTACAATCCAGAAGAATATGCTAATTATACTGACACATAATGCAATATGCTTAAGAACATGCCACTCAAACGTGTGGCTCTCAGGAGAATTCTACCTTCAAGAAACTTCATCTATAAGGAAATATCCCCTTTGAGATAAAGGCAATTCTTTTGTAATAACAGAGGGGAAGGCTAAAATGTGATTTACAGCACATCACAACACTCGATAGTGTGATTTAACTGTTGTATAAAAACATATAGATTTAGGTTGAATTTAAATAGATGGGTGAGAAAGAGAGAGAAAGAGAGAGATTAAAATAACAGATGACTTCCAACTATAAAAAGTTCTCTAAGAAATGACAGAATAGTTAATGCATAGATTTCAAAGAAAACTACTGTTTCATACTATTGAGTATTAAACCTCTAATTTCTATAAAAATCTCTAATTTTTCCACATATTAAGTCAGGGAACTAAAAATGTCTTCTGTGGATATTTTTATAATAATATTTTCTGTTATAAAAAAGGCATTGCCAGACACTACCATCTGTCGTGTAGACTGACAGTGTACGAATCTGATGTCTTTCTGTGACTTCCTATCTTATATAATTGGAGGTTTCAGCCCAGAATGATGCTTCGTTTCCACCTAAGGACAACCAAGTTTGAATTCTCCTGAAATATTTTAATCATTTCCCTGCTATGCGCTGATAAGACCAGTGTTCTGCATAGTTAAAAGCTATAAACATGTCTATTGAGAGGGTGTTAAAAATTCTCCTCTGAGCTTCTGGCCATCATCCAGAATTATTACCATAATACCTTCTGAAATGAGACGGAAAACATAATGCATTATAATTGATAAATGTTTCATTCGTACTTACTTTATTTTGGAAATTTGAAACACTCAAAATGTCTTAGCTGCATCAACATGGGTAAAGGTTTATTTTACTATTTTTTGATGAAAAAGCTGTCTTTGCAAATTGTTTATGTAAAGATTGGAATATTTGTCTATCATTCTTTAAAAAGAGTTCAAGGACATTAAAACTACTCTATTGACTCAGATGTGTGCAAATGTGTGTTTGTGTGTAAGGGTACATGTAACCATCCTAATCCCAGTCAAGGAGACAAGATTACGGAATCACTTTTGTAGTTTTTCATTAAAAAAACCCACCTTTTTAATAAAAGAGAAATTGTTACTGTTGAAACCTGTTAATTGGAGATAATGTCTGTGTAACTGAGCATTGTTCAAGGGTAATGACCTCCTGCTGCTAAGCCCTGAAAATGTTGACAGGAAGCCAACACATTTGTTTTCAAAGCAGGAGACATAGGTCCTTTGACATGATTCTATTAAAATGGCTTTATTTTTGTTGCACTATGTAATAGACAGAAATCTAATCATTCTAGTTCATATTATCAATGCGCTCCCATTTTTCTACTTCCAAGTATCTTTGTAGGTTGTGTTTTCACTGCTACTAAATGCACCAATTAGCACCTTTGCTGCTGCTGAGTAGCTGATCTTATAATACAGTCAGTTAAGTTAATTCGGTAGGTTGTCAAAAAGCACTGAAATGAGTTAGTATTCATTAAGGTATGCCACTCAATACAATGTAATAATCAATGCTTTATAATTCATTGTAGCTGAGGAAAGAGGTTGGGTAATTTATAAAGAAATAGTGACAAGGGTTCCCCACTTCCCTGCCCTTAATTCTTACACACTTCATTTGGCTAATGTTTGAAATTTCATTTGTCTAACGTATAAAATTTCACTTAAAAATATTCTTCTGGGTTGATTGAGATTTTTATCAGTAAGAATAAAGGATCTAAGAACTGGTTTCCTGATGGGATTAGATGTACATGAAGGAGTGTTAACCTGAGGTAGGGAAAGAGGGGATCTTAAAGTATTAAAGCATCCGTAATGTGAGGATTGGAGGAGCTTAGAACCAATTCTGAATACTCTTCAGAGACAACCTAGGTGGTGGCTGCTGAACCACTTGCATTATGATTGTGTGGAAAGAATAATTGCAAAGATTCTTTTGCTGGCTATAGAGGGAAAATTTGTCATATTTTAAAAATACTTATATTAATGTCCTGGCCCTATCCTCAGTGATTTTTAATTCAATTGTTTTAGGATAGGGCCCTGGTGGTCACATCAATATTTTTTAAGCTCAATAGGTGATTCTAATTCATAGCCAGAGTCTTCTGTTCTGTGATTCTGATAGTCACCAGGAGGGCCTGTTGAAACACAGTGGGCTGCACCCCTACCCCTCCAAAGAGCTTCTGATACAGTGAGTCTAAGGAACGGCCAGAGAATTTGCATTTCTAACAAGTTCCCAGGTGGTGCTGATGCTGCACTAGAATGTATAGGAAGCCATTTAAATTATGTCAACTTAGTCATTTCTTTATTCCTGATGACTTTCAAAGGAAGAAAAGGGAAGACTCAAGACAGCAAGAGTCAAGTAGGGGCCAAGTTAGACTGTGTTTTCCCATTATACACCACTGTGTTGTGGTAGTTCTAAAATAGCTTTTTGATTCCTTTCAAGTTTTCCATTTCTCTGGTTTACTTAAAATTTGTTATTTCTAAACACATAGTTTTTTTTTAAATAATAACTTTATAGCTAATACTTATTGAAAATTCAGTTACCATCAGGATCCAACCTAAATGTTATGTATTACCTCATTTAATCTTCACCACTTAAACAGATGCTCTTATTATCATAGTCAGTATTTACTTTCTTAAGGTCACACAGCTAATAGGTAGTAGATTTGGAATTGTAATACAAGCAAACTGACTCTACAGCCTAAAACCTTAATTTCTCTGTACTGCTTCCGCATACCTAATGATTTATGAAATATGATCTTACAACTCTGAGGGGCTAAGTATATCACTGTTTATTATCAAATTATTCTTGATGACAGAATAATGATAAAATAACCCCCATTTATTGAGTCCCTACTTAGGGCCATGCACTATGTTGAGCACTACTATCAAATTCCCAAGTGTTTAAGGGATGAGACAATTAAGTGGTGAAATTAGGGTTTAAATTTATGCCTTCTGGTGGGTGTTGGAGTTCTGCCCCCAAAAAGGAACCATTTAGGTTCCTGATAACATTCCAGTTTCAGATTCAAAATTCTGAAAAAAATGTAGCTATGCTCCTAACAATATCCCTGTATAATTCTGGCAAATTTACTTTTGCCTAAGAATGTCTGATATGGTTTCTGTTACAGTTAAAAAAAAAAAGCTTTGATTAAAATGGTGGTCATTTTGATGTATGAATATGAGGTCCCTGAGGCTTGGAGAGTTGAAGAGTTTAAATGAATTTAACTAAAATCACCCAAACTAAACAATGGAAGTAGGAATAGACAACTTTTAGGCTTATTTTCTTTCTGCTGCAACAATTTACTCCTCATGTCTGGTTTTGCATCTTTTCTTAGATCACCTGTGTGAGAAGATCACAGTACAGACCATAAATCCTTAATTTTTTTTCCTTAGTGCATTTCTGAGTGATGGCCCAATGAGTTTTATGAGCAGATAGGAAGGGCTGCTGCTAGTGTGTTTTCAAGAGTCATGCATAGCCCTCCAGGAATCATTGTCTAGACCTCCTCCAGGAATCATTGTCTAGACCTCACCAGCTTGTTGTTAAGAGACAAATAAAATAGCAGATTCCAAGTGCCTGGCACATAGGAAGCACAAGGTTCAGTAAATGGTGGCGATTACTATATTGTCCTAATGGCAATAGGCGGAGGGAAGTGAGAGGGAAGAGCAAAGCTCTGTACTAACTCAGATGACTCCCTGGTTTCAAAGATATCATTTGAGTATAGAAAATATTTGGTTTGTATGTAAAGAAAAATGAACTTTTCAAAAGTCAGTATCAGTCATTTTCACAGCTCGTGTTTATGAGGTTTATCAACTCATATCAACAGGTTCAAATCAATTTGACTTGCACATGCTGCGTGCATACTGAGACCCAGGTGATGTGCAGATTTATTGTTGGAGAGCTGTTTCCAGTAACTTAGAGCCAAGAAACATTGTTATAATCATGTAGAGGGGTGGAACTATGTATACAAAATGCTCAGGCACAGGAGACATTTATTTTTCTGTCTGTTGTTATGTCTGTCTATATCTATCCTCTTTCTCTCTCTCTGGCTAAATTAACTTTCTAATTTTTTAAAGGAATTAAAAGGCTTTAATTAAAAAATCTTGAGTGGATAATAAAGTGTAGAAATAGAAAATTTACAAACTATTTAAAACCTGGAATCACTGACTGTTCGGGAACTACACAGAAGGATCATGAATGGTGGTGAACAGCAGAAAGAAATTATGGATGAATCTACATTATTTTAGCTGCTCCCCATGCCACCTGTCTCAGAGGAAAGCCTGACATTTATTAGATATTGAACCAGACTAATGCTGGCAGCAGATCCAGTGATTGTAACCTGCCTATCAGTAGATCCTTCCACTGGGTTCAAAATTTTGATCTGCACCCCAGACTTCTGAGGGATCTCCTTGATTTTGGTGCCTTGATGTCTGAAATTATTCAGCCAATCAAATCATTTGGAATGGTGAGTTCATGAGAAGTAGTTGGAGCAGATGCATTCAAACCTGCACTGAATCCAGTGTTGCCATGAGTTGTGGGAAAATAAGCCTGTTGCATTGCCCACTGGTGCAGCTTGGTCAACTCTAGAGGTGATCCCTCCAGATAAGCGCTGAAGCACATGGACAGGGTGGTGTGGGGAAAGTTTGCGCAGTTGCTGCTTGTGATGTACTTGTCCTTACCACCTGCAAAGATGACCAGAGAACTCAATAATAGCTTGGGCTGGTAAGGAATAGTCATGCTCTTCCGGGGGTACTGGGAAAGTCTCCAGCATGTCTACGCATGTCTGTTTGACACACTCAGTTATGGATTGCAGAATGTTAGCAATAGTGATGGCCCACTCAATTGAGTTGGGAGCATATCCTCTGTCAGCTGCACCTGAGCCTCTACACTCTCTCATATTTCCTTGATTTTGCAACCACCTTTTCCAATAAGATGGCCACACTGACTAAGATGACCAAGGGTCTACTGGCACCTGTGCTATTGGTTATAGAGCTGCTGATGTCCTCTTCCAGTTTGTCAATTATCATAGTAAGCCTTTGAAGATGGCATTAGTGAGTCCAGCCAAAGTGATAACTCTCTCAGGACAATTTTCTAATTTCTTTATTGAAAAACAACCATTTGCAAAGTTGGGGGCATTACCCTATATGACACTAGATGGTATAAGTGAATTTAACATAAATTATCTATGTTATTAGATATTACTTACTGTGACTGCATGCATCACAATGCTGTGTTTACCTGGTAAATCACCACTGCGCCCAGCTAATTTATTTATTTGTTTTTTTGAGACAAAACTCCATTGTCCAGGTTGGAGTGCAGCAACGCCATCTCGGCTCGCTGCAACCTCTGCCTCCAGGTTCAAGTGATTCTACTGCCTCAGCCTCCTGAGTAGCTGGGATTAGAAAGGCGTGTGCCACCATGCCTGGCTATTTTTTGTAGTTTTAGTAGAGATGGGGTTCCACAATGTTGGCCAGGCTGGTCTCGAACTCCTGGACTCAAGTGATCTGCCTGCCTCGGCCTCCCAAAGTGCTGGGATTACAGGTGTGACCCACTGCGCCCGGCCCTAATTTTGTATTTTTAGTAGAGATGGGGTTTCACGATGTTGGCCAGGCTGGTCTCGAACTTCTGATTTCAGGAGATCCACCTGCCTTGGCCTCACAAAGTGCTGGGATTATAGGTATGAGCCACCACGCCTGGCCTAGTGTTTATGTTTTGACTTTTATTGTTTGTCACCTATTCATCTTGATCATGCTATTTCTTATCCCAACATTTGGCATATCAGTTCTAACACAGTATTGATATGTAACCTCTTTAAAAATATACACATGTAGGCCGGGCATGGTGGCTCACCCCTGAAATCCTAGCACTCTGGGAGGCCGAGGCGGGCAGATTGCTTGAGGCCAGGAGTTCAAGACCAGCCTGGCCAACATGGCAAAACCCTGTCTCTACTAAAAATACAAAAATTAGCCGGGCATGGTGGCACATGCCTGTAATCCCAGCTACTCAGGAGGCTGAGGCAGGAGAATCGCTTGAACCTGGAGGCAGAGGTTGCAGTGAGCCGAGATCGTGCCACTGCACTCCAACCTGGGCAACAGAGCAAGACTTTGTCTCAAAAAAAAAAAAAAATAGACACACACACACACACACACACACACGTAGATGTAGAGAAGCCTGCCCCAGAAAAGATTTTAACAATAAAATTATGAAAATAGGACAAATGTTAAAAGTGAATTCAAAATTTAACTACTATTAGGATTTTAATGTTATCCACTCCAGTTATTTAGAAACAATTTAAAATGTATACTTATAACAAACACATCCATATTATGTTGCATCAATAAATACTTATTTTAAGTATTACAATTGTCTTCATTCTTTTTTTTTTTTTTTTTGAGAAACAATCCGGTTCTGTCACCTAGGTTAGGGTGCAGTGGTGCCATCTCTGCTCACTGCAAACTCCACCTCTCGGGTTCAAGCAATTCTCCTGCCTCAGCCTCCCCAGTAGCTGGGATTATAGGAGCTCCCCAACACATCTGGCTAATTTTTGTATTTTTTTAGTAGAGATGGAGTTTCACTGTGTTAGCCAGGTTGGTCTCGAACAGCTGACCTCAGGTAATCCGTCTGCCTCGGCCTCCCAAAGTGCTGGGATTACACGTGTGAGCCACCGTGCCTGGCCTGTCTTCATTCTTTAAGAGTAATTACAATGAGCATTCTAAACATAGCCATAAATTTTATCTAGTGGATCAGTGATAATATAATAAAACCTTACTCCACTACTAGACATTGGGGTGCTTTAAATTGTTCATAGTGTAATGCTATACCTTCATATATTTAACTTTTTCAGTATTTTGGCTGATTTCATTAGGCTAGATTCCAAGGACTGGGAATGCCTTTGACAAGGTATTTGTCAAATTGCTTTCTAGAAGAGTTATACTCATTTATGTTGTCATCAAGAATGAATGGGATGGTAAGTTCACTGTACTTTCACCAGCATGTTAGATATTTATTTACTTATTTATTTTTGTAGATCCATAGGTCAAATGGTACTTGCTTTAATCTACGTTTTCTGGCTACAAGAAAGTTCTTACATTTTCAAATCTGTATTTGATAATTGTTTCCTTTAAATGTCAATTATATGTTTAAACTCTTATCCATGTATCTGTCATATTATTAGTGACTTTTCTATCAAAAGTTTGAATGTTTCACATGCATCTTTCACATGCATAAAAATAAAATCAAGTAATTAAACCAATACTACATTTGTTGGAAAATTTCTCAGTTTAAATTTTAAATTTTTTTATATTCACATTTTAAATGTTATGGTACCATTTACTGATATTTTCCTTTGTGCATTCTTTACATATTCAAAGCGTTGAAAATTATTTCTTTGTTAGAGGTTTGATAAATATTCAATATAATTTTCTTTTTACTTTGACTTAATCTTCAGTAAAATTTACTTTTTAACACATCTGGAATTTGTTTCAGGGTATGATGTGAAGTGAATATATTTGAATTTTAAATAATTTACTATGCTGTGATCCAGCTGCCTGATTTCACGTAAAGTTGCCAAGTGCCCACTGAAAGAAGAATGTTCTTATATTTTGTGTTCATTGAGATAACATTGGTTACTTTATTAAGCATGCCAGAGTTTTTTTTCTTTTTTTTTTTTTTTTTACTGAGAAACCTATGCCTCACTTCGTTTGTTTTCAAAAAGTTGAATGATCAGAAGGGTATAATTTAATAAAATATTATTTTGTATATTTTGTGTTACCCTATTTATTAGAAGAGTACACTTTAACAAACTACTGCAGGTACTTTTGGATTTTCAGAAGTATTTTAGCCTACAATGGTTAATATATGTATTTTTTAATGTTCTAGGTGAACTTAGATATAAAAACCTGAGTTTGAAGTATGTCCCAACGACTGATTCATTATGCGATTTTACGCAAAGTTTAATCTTCTGCGTCTCTGTTTTCTCTCCAGACCATAGGGATAATGCAACCTACATTATGAGACAATGGTAATAATTAAATGAAAAAATATATGTTAAATGATCAGAAGATGGCCTGATAAAGAAGAAACCTCACAGATGCATTATTTTCTTTTCATTTTTATATGGAATAGGCTATTGGTCATCTGAACTGGTGAAAGAGAACAAATGTTCCTAGTAAATTCCACAGGCACAACTTTTGACTTTGAAATATGTCTCCTTTGAATTTTGAATATAGTTATTTCTGATCTTCAGGGAATTTAAACAACATAATGAAATTATAGAGCTAATACCTAATTCTAGACTCTTTTAATTTTTTCTTGTGTTCAACTACAAGCTAAAAAAAGAGAACTCATTTTAAAACTTCCCTAAGGCAGAAATGATGGTAAGTGTTTGAACTTCAAAGGATTTGCCTAGTCAGATGAGGACTGTATGCTTAGTAAAAGTAAACCTATAGGAAAGAGACCAATAAGAACAGTAATTTAAAAAAGTATGTAGCTCAAATATCTAATTATGATATTTGCCTTAAAAAATCTACCTGGGATTTCTGTTTAGTTGTCTATTAATATGATTTTAGAGACATGAGAAAGACTCCTGTAACAATCTATCCAGCTTGCCACCCATAAAATCTGAAACATATACCTGTATTATAACACATGTCTCACTGTGTCCAGTGATCTTTTTAATAATTTGTAACCTGTTAAACAGGGCTTTATAAAGACAGAGGACAGGTCTTGTACTTCTTTGCACTGATCCTGATGATCATCAGGATTCTCTATAAAAGTTTCATGTCAGAAATTCTGTATTCCTATATTTAGAGCTTTTGTGTCATTGTGCATGAGATTATAATTATTGTTGTCTAAAACTTTATATAATCATGGGATCTTGGACAAGGATGTGTCAGGTTGGGACCTGGGGGAGGACAAGAACATAAGAGACTAGATACTTAAACAATAATGACACAAATAAGATGATTTAGCTCAATTCTTTAAAAAGCAGAGCCTGAGGTAAGCATTAAGATGCTATTATTTTATTTAGAAGATTCAAGTCCACTGAAGTATAAATGAAAAACAGAAGCAAAGCGAGGACGTTGCAGAGAAATTTAATGCCTTACGTTACAACACTGGTCACCATTGCATGATGAGTCACTAAGAGATACTGCCAGATGCATAGTGAATGTGTTCACACAACACATAGAACTTCTTCGGAAGTGTGGTAAGAATGAGTCATTCCTAGGAGAGGGAAAGGAGGAGAAATGTGTCTTCCCAGCTTTCTCCCATCTCAAGTTACCTATTGGTCAAATCTTATGCAGAGTGTTTCACCCCTACACTGACGGCTTGTATAATCTGGCTTGTCAGTACCATTCAGAGATCCCTTGTATTATGGACTTTTCATCGAAGTCCAGAGGTAAACCAGTGACCTAATATGAATGCGGACCTGACCAGGAAAGAGAGAGAAGAAAAGGTGGTCAAGAGAATCTGAGAAAGCATGCAAAGTTTGTTTCCTAAAACGTAAGAGATGTGAACATTAAGGAATTTGGGAGCATTGAAAACTACAGTTGTAGGGTGATAAAAGTGATACTCTTTTGCTGTATTGGTCAGGTCAGGGGTTGCTATTTGCAAAACAAATGCACCCCAAATTACGGTGGTTTAAATCACTAAGAACTCTATTTCTTGCTTATGTCTCAGTTAAGTATGGGTTGAGGGAACTCACATTCCTTTGACTTAGTGACTCTGCCATTTCTAGGATTCCTAGGATCCAAAATGCCCCCAATGCATCCTCTGCATCTGGCTGCTAGGCCAGGGAAAATAACGAGAGCATGGGGGATTTCCTGGGGATTTTTTTATGTGCCTTATTGTGAAATGTCACACAGCCCCACCTAACAGCAGGGGAGACTGAGGAATGTAGTCTACTGGTATGCCCAGAAGGAAAAAAGGAGGGCTTGTGAACAGTTAGTAGTTTGTGTCAGATATCCTAACCATGTTAAGTTTTTGCTGTAGGAGAATGTTTCATAGTAGTGGTATACTTTGACCTTTAATCTACTTAAGTAATGCAGTAAAGACTCATTTTAATCAGACGCCACTCTTTTGCCCTCTGCATCAAATTTTTCAGATTTTAAAAAAGTTTTCCCATAACCTCACCATCTTGCTTCTGCTTTTTCTGGAAAAATGTAACTAACTTGAGAATCAATTCTACTCTAGCTTCCAAGACAAACCTTAACCTTAGGGTATTTATATGACAATCTGTGGAGGTACTTACGGAATCAGCCCTCCAGACTTACAGAAGCTGAGCTTCCCAAATGAAACTACTACTTTCCAATGCCTGGACTCATAATCATTGCAAGGTAATTTAGCAAACTTTATGTAAGCTATACCTTAGCCTGAGACTTTTCACAGTCACTGCACTCTTTGATAATTTCATCCCTAACTTTTCTGTCAATGAAAAGGCAATTTACTGACTTTCATCAAGAAAATTACCTTTCTTATCCTTCTGTCATTGCCTGTAAAAGACAGCTGGGAACAAAATGGTGAGGCAATTAATAGTGTTCTTCTTAATTTCTCTCTTCACAGAATCCTGATACAACAACTGCCTATAAACACTTGCCAAGTCTGAGATCAAGCTACTAATTGAAGTAGTCACAATAGGAGGTGTCTTCACTATAAAAATGTATGAAAATTTTGAGTATATTTACTGTGAGAATGCTTTGCGAAGACTTCACAAAAAAGTATTTCACATTGTAATAGTCCTGGAGCATGAGTCATCAGGCAGTAATCAAGTTGTCTTTTTGAATCAGAGTGAAGACCATCAATTTCAAGTTAGTTTTTTTATGTCATGAATGGAATGAGGGAGAGATACCATAGCTATCTTTTCAGAGAGAATCGGATATACTTTCCTGATACACTTGGAACACTGTAATCCTTGGCACAGGTTACATCCATGTTCTCAAAAAGGAGTTTGCATTATTTTTGCAGAATGTGCTCATGGGTCTCATATTAAAGTCTGTTCTACTGTGGAGATACATCCAGAAGTTCAGCATAAATACACTGATTTTCAAAAGCCTAGGAATTATCCTGCTTATACCTTTTATTACCTGGAAAAATTACTTCAAGTAATTGGATCTTGGTTTCCTCATTTGTAAAATGAAAATATTGTTATTTACACCATATGGATATTAAAAAGATTGTTAAGATAACATATATGAGAATGATCAGCAGAGTGTCTGGCATGGATACTTTGCCTTAAAAGTATTGAAATGAAATTTGAAGTTTGATATTGTTGATGCTGATCAACTGCCTGTTTCACTGCATTTGTTCTCTTTGGTCTTCTCTGGGATTGCCATCAAGAATTTTAAAATTTATCCTTGGTCTGAACAGAGAGAAAGAAATTCATATGACATATTTTTGCTTTTGGTCTGAACTTGCAGATTAAGACTTTCCTTCTAGACACATATCCATGTTTTTGACGAGGTTCCCATCTCTAAATGAATTCTTTCCTAATTGTGTTTGTGTGTTATACCCTGATCTCCTGATCCTGTTCTTCACTGTGGCTGCTAAATTCTAAAATCTCTGGTATAGGAGTCCTTCCTTATCAGCACAGGATATGTTCCAAAACCCTCAGTGGATGCCTGAAACTGTGACTAGTACCCAACCCTATATATACTATAGTTTTTCCTATATATATGTACCTATGATAAAGTTTAATTTATAAATTAGGCACAGTAAGAGATTAACACAGTAACTCATAATAAAATAAAGCAATTATAACAATATATTGCAATAAAAATTATGTGAATGTGGTCTCTTTCTTTTAAAATACTTTAGCATTTTTGGACTGAGGTTGACTGTGGGTAACTGAAACCACAGAAAGCAAAATCATGGGTAAGTGGGAATGCTGTATAACTCATTCTGCAAACTCTCTAAACCCTTGCTTGAATCTCACTAAGAAATTTTAAAACAACTTTCCTTGCAAAAGTGAGAGCACAGCTAATAATGAAGGCAAAATAAAATAAAAGGTACACAACCCAGTCCTGAGCTATAGATAAACAAGGCATCTAATTATTAATCTGATGTGAAATGATACTGGCCCCTAAAGATTCTGTTATGGATATTTTATGGATCACATTGAAACTAGTGTTCTTGCTGCTTATTTTTCCTCCTGATGAGGAGAGAAGCAAAAATAATCACATACTACGGCTTTGTGAAGAACTTTAACGGAAAGTAAAAAATGAGTTCTCATTTTTTCCTTCTAGATTCTAATTCTTTTCACATTTAACTGGGGAATCAGTGAAATTCAGCCCTTTTGACCTTCATAAATGTGGGATAAGTGGTGAAAACAGAACATCATGATGAGAGACTCCAGACCTAGATTATTTAATTAGTGTTTTGTCTTTGGCAAAGCCTTAAATCTCTATGTTTCCCAGTTTTCTCACTTATTAAATGGAGTAAGTAATAGCTTCCTTACATCACTGGGATATTTTGAGAATAGATAAAATGATGAATGTCAAAATTCTTTTGTAAAAAGCAAAATGTTATTTTTAGACAAATATAAAATGTTGCAAATAAATGATACTCTCCCCCTCTCTATTATACTGACGCTAACATATTCAATTATAAATATCAGCATAACTTAATTTTATAAAACTTAATATAAATAAAAATCTTATGGAAAATGCACATTATTTTTTCTCACTGTAGTCATCCATGACACTTGTCAAATTATCATCTCGGCACAACTTTAACTTATTAACCAGGCACATTGTAATTCTTCGTCAATGTGCTTACTGTGGAAATTTGCTTAGAGCAATTTGATAAAGAGCTGTGCTAATTCAATTATTGAATTTCATGCTTTATATTTAAAGTCTATAAACAAAAATTACAAAAAAAGTACTTAAGTTATTGCATTACTTTAATGCTCTGAATAGCATTTGTACTTCAGATTGGTAGGCAGCATATTTAAGTGATGTGCTCATGAAAGTGAAATATTCAAAACAGCTTTTATGAAAATCTCCCATCTGGCAGTTACAATTGATCAGAAATCTACTCTTCAGCATTATTTTGAAAATAGCATGCATTTTTAATTAAAACTGTTCATTCGATTTATTAATGTAAGTAAAACCTCCCATCTGATCATGTTTAACTTGAGAAAGTAGTTTTCTAAAACCCCTTTTATGAGTTGAATGATACAATTTTCAATAAAGAATAGTTATAAAAGATGTCAGATATTTATTTGCTATTAATCTTTTTTGTCCTTAATTTCACAATTGATCTATGAACATGCTTGTTTAAAAATATTTGATGAATTCATGGTCTTAATTCTTATATTACTTTAAATCTAAGTGAGCTACAAAGGATCTAAGATAAAAATCTTTAATAAATCATGTTAAGGGATACTTTATGTTAGTTAAGTTAAATTAAGTTTTAATGGACAAGATATAAGCAGATTGTTAAGGTTAAAATTTCTCACAGTGAGAAATAAAAGCAAATTATCAAATGCTTTTATTCAGTTGCTATGTTCATTACATACATGATCGAAATTAATCCTTTTAAAAATCCTGTTTCTCAGCAGAAGGATTTCAGCTCAGGCAACTGGATTTTGAATCACAGGCATTTCATCCCTGCCCTGCTTGTCTTGGCTATGGGAGGTTTATAAGGACGGCTCTGCTGGATTCTCTCCAGGAAGCTCAGTACCTAGATTAGATGCCGTGATAATTCCCAGACATGGTTGCTTGTCAAATGGATTATTAAGGCTATGAACTAATACCTTATAAAAATGGAAAACAAATTTCTTTAACATGTATTCTGGATAATGTCTATATCCTTCATTCTGGATAAATGTCTATATCCTTCATGTTTTACACTGGTTAAACATCATGCCAACCGTCTTAGATTACAAAGTAGGTAATTTCTCTGTGTTCAGGTATACAATATTATTTCTGATGTGTTAATAGTAATGGCTCTCATTTCTGAGTGAATTTTTAAAATACATAGATAGTTTATTTGTAATTAAGGCCTCTCGATTTTAGAATGGAAGTAAGGAGGCGTGGGAGATATTTCTGCAACCCACTTAGTGATTAATTGAAGCATACCAGTTCACCAGTAAATGAAAGTCAATGGGCTTAATTATTGTCAGCCTTCTTGAATGATTATATTTTATATAAATATAAAAAATATAATACCAATATGTATTATATATTTATATATTATAACAAATAGTATATATTCATGTATTATATATTATATGATATATATTATATAATATATAAATATAAATATAATCATTCAAGAACTTACAGTTAAGTCCAAAGCCATGACCTTTATGTTTGGCTGTTGTTATTAGATTCTTAGCCTCATTTCACGGGATTTGGGATAAATGTGTTTGGAAGATATTTCAGGTTATGCCTCTCCTTATAAATAAATCTATAGTTATTAGGTGCAGAGTGTATCTTCCATTGGCACCTTATACAATTATATTCTACTGTTCAAGTTTTCCAGTGTGCTTGTTTCATACACAGTCAATAGCCATGTTCCCCAGCATGGGAGCTAAAAAAGGTTGAAAACTGGTTCTACCAACAGCTCAGCTTGTAAAACCATGAACGCTATCTGGGCTGTTTTTCAGCCTATACCTATGATTTGTATCTCTGAAACTTTCACTTACATACTTCTTATCTTACCAACAGCATTTCTCAGAACGGACTTCTTTATTTCCAGTGACTGATCCAAGAATTGTATTGCTACTGCTGTTTCCAACCTTTTCAACAGAAAATTTTATTAGCTCTAAACATGTTCCTTGAAAATAAATTCCAGAGTGCTGTGTTTTTGGTTACTTATTTAACATTATTTTGAGTTGTAACAAAAATAATTTATTAGAACTTATAAACCCGCATGCAAGACAAAATGAATTTTAAATGTGTAAGAAAGCCAAAGGAAAAGGAGAGTAAAAATTAAAAAAGTAAAATCCAGCCAGCGTGAGGTTGGTACATAAAATATTTGCCCTGAAGTTCTATACACGTGCTAAAGGTAGACCACAAATTTGACTTTAAGCTTTTTAGAAACCAATCAAAAGTGGGAAATGTGATCAATATCTCCAAAGTATAAGGAAATGAGTTGCTTTGAAGATGCATATTAACTATTCATGAAACCAAGGTTAGGAAACACATTTTTATATATTTTTATTTTGGAAGAAAGAAAAATCGAAAACATTTATCACAGAGTAAGGAGTTTCTAAATATTGGGAAATGCTATCTTGCCATGGTACAATCTAATAAAAGGTATTTTTGTGGGAAGGGAGTATTTATAATATGTGATCCAGTCATGGCACCCTTTGATGGTCCAGCTGGTGCAAGGAGAGATTTCAGAATCTCTGAAATTCTGTCAAAGAAATGAGGAGCAACATCATCTCTGTAAATGGTCCCAAAGCTTCAACTTCAGCTACTTCAAAATAGAACTTCATTTCAGCTTACATTCCTCTGATACTTCTCGGAAACTGATGGCAACATTGCTCCTAAGTACAAGGTTCTCCATTCCCTCACCGGTTTTATTAAGAAAATCCTACAACCATGGATAAGAAAGGCTTAGGTAGAGAAGAGTGGAGATTATTATTTATTCATCTCCATGACTCCAGGGTTGCTAGTGAGATGCAAGGGCACATAATAGGTGCTGATACATGTTGTTTTCCTACAAGCTCTGAAATTGACTGTTTTAATATAGGTAAATAACTTCACCTATAAAGGAGGGATAATGATACTAACCCTGGTGGAACAAGTTAAATTAATAAACATTGGTTAATAACAAGCACTTAATAAATATTTGCTGAATCAAGGAATGAAGTCTAAAGCACTATGCAATGTAAAAGATGAGAAATTAGTAAATTATCTCAATACAGCCACAATAAATATTTTAGTATTGAATTTCCAAGGCAATATTGAAGAAGATGGTATCATGTTGAATAGAGGAAAATGTATTATTTTGTAGAAGAGTTACATATAGAGATAGATAATTAACTTACCTATAGAGGTAGAATATTAAGTGCTAATATTCTCAGTAACACTATTTTAATACATGATGTAAAATATAAGAATATGCATTTTTCCCATTAGACGTAATATAAGCATATTTTTATTTTGAATGAGGATAAAAAGCAATTTGCAGAGTTTTTTTTTCAATTGCATAGACTTTCCTTCAAAAAACATATGTCACCATAGATCTAAATTCTTGTATGAATGGACTACATATTCTTGATAATTCTAAATGTTTTTTCTCTGTACTGAGATTTTGACTGATATCAAGTAATAGGAAGTTTAAGATTATATTACCTAACATAGTAGATGCTGAATAAATTTTGTCCATTAACTGACAGTTGATTAACAAACACTTGATTTCTAAATACACTTAAATATTTCTAGTATAATCTTACCATCATATAATCATGTTTCTTATTAAATAATTTATCTACCTCTAAATGTAACTCTTCTACAAAATAATACATTTTCCTCCATTCAACATGGTACCATCTTCTTCAATATTGCCTTGGAAATCCAGTCCCCAATATTTGTTCTTACATTGTCTTATATTACATAACTTAATGTTAAGCTGTAGATTTCCAAACTGGCCACCATATGTATGATGATACATACAGCTCATCATTTAAGGAGCTATTTGTATGTATATGCTTAATCATAACAACATATACTACAGTAGTTTTAGTGAACTTTCATCCATGCAAAATACCAACTTGTTTTCTACTATTGTGCTTCTTCCTGGTCCACCACTTCTGATGTGGGGATTTTTGGAAATTTTGGCTTTATTCTCGAAAAATATATATATACCTTTTCTTCTAGCTCTTCTGCGATTTTCTTCCTATTCCTCTTAATATGTTTTTTAAAAAGATATCTACATTTTAAATTTCATTATCTAATATTCTCTATTTCAATATGATCTCCAGTCTACTACTTTCCAATTTGTAATTTAACAGAAATCAACTCCACCAAATATAATGCAGAAATTATCTCATCTTTTTGAGCCATCTGTATGTTTCTTGACTTTATAATTTCAATTTGAAAATTTTTAATTTTTATAATTAATTCTACAATTTAAACAATTTAATTCCAATTTAAAAATTGAAGTAAAATTTTTACTTATTTATAACCCTGCCTTATTCAAGAACGATTGTTTAGATATTGAGTTAATCAGGTAGTGTGTTGGTTATTAACTTGCTCAGCATTTCCAACTTTTCACCATTCAAGCCTGTGCAATTACATCACTTTCAGGTCCTGCTGTACTTGCAGGAAGGGGGACATGAAACCAGTTCCACTCAATGAGTTATTAGCGAAAGTAACATGTGTCAATTCGGAGGCTTACCAGTGCAGAATCTTCTAGAGTTATACTCTTTGGTGCAGTAGCTGATAACATTTAAGATGATGGCTCACTGTCAGAACCTCGATCCTTGAATCAGTTCATTGATCAGAGCCCCCCCACCGCTGGCCTCTAATTGTATCCTGAACAAAAATCAACTTTCTTTATTTTAAGCCATTGAGGGATTTTATTTTTCTTTTAAACTATAGCATAACCCAATTTAAAGAGACTGATACAGGGAATGCTTGATTTTGAAATTTTCTGGGTGATGTTAAAAAAATATTTGAGATTGCAGCCAGCACTGCCAGTGTTCTACTCAGACCCCTGCAGATCCCATTTACAATCTCTGTACACCATTTTCTCACTTTCCGTGTGTTTTTGTGTCTAACAGCATGCACTTGCGATTCTCTTCAGAGGACTGCCCTCGAGTTACTGGAGCTACTTAGGAGCACATAAGCCAATGATTGACTGACTCATGAAATCCCAGCTTTCTTACATCCAGAGAGGACAATCTTATGATAAACTTACATCCCAGAATTTCCTTGCAAGATCAGTCTGAAGTTACCCTCTGTGGGAGCTTGCCTGAAATCTTCCATTACTTAACTGCTTCTTGTTTCTGTACCCTGCATCCCTGACTCCCTTCTAGGTTTCTCCTGGGAAGTCTTTCTTAATAAATCCACTTGCAAGTGTGGCTTATGTTAGAGTCTGTTTCTGGGAAGTCCTATCAAAGACTAGGAATGGAATATACAATATGTAGTTTCATAGTAATGTTGAAGGGAATATGTTTGGCTGGATTTTAAAACACCATGGTATGTAAAAATGACATAAAACTTTAGAAGGTTGATTTTGAACTTTTAATCATTTAAGCCAGGAATTTTGTCATGTTTAACTTGCTGTTCTTCACCAGATCAGAATATATTGCTGCTTAATTTTTCTTAGTAAGACATGCTTTTTATATAACCATTACACCATTTCTCCACTTTAGGTGGTGGATTTTAATTATTCTAATCTGTTCATTGTCCTCAAGCATCTTCAGACCCTGGAAAACATACCGAGATATACAAGAGATTGAGTCAGAGCCTATGATCACATAACAGACCATAGCTCACTGGCCACACAAAAGTGAAATCTACCAATTAACTCTGATTACTGTAGTGCTCTAATGAATTGTTGTAATTGACCATTGATGATGATGGCATAGAAAAATAGAGGGGGAAAACACTTCCTTCTTCTGATTATGTTTTGTGGTGTCAGTTCTTAAACGTCCTTAATTTTATTTATCCTTTTGGCCACGATATTCAGGCTGTGGCATACAATTCTGATTTTGATTTTCTCTTTGTTTTACTTCTGAAATTATATTGAGACTCAATTATACATATTTTAGAAGATAAAATGTTTTTGCAATTTATAAATGCAGAATTTCTTTTAAAACAGGATACTTGATCTTCTTCTAGGTTAATAAGGTCCATGTAGACAGAATAGATTACCACAAGTATCCTTTGTTTGAATGTGTATCAACCTCTGAAGAAATAATGAGTATTCTCTTGGGACATGTCTCTTGTCATGATGTGGGGATCTTTGAACTATACTTAGTTGGTTAAGTAAAAAAGAAATTGTCAAGATTTCATGTATATTCTAGCGAAGTAGAATGCCTCAAAATTTAGTTACCCCTTATCTCTTTATCAGCTGTTCTCTCAATTTTCCCTCCTTAGATTACTTCTTGAGATAACTTATATTTATATTTGATGAGCAAAAATAAAAGTTACAAGCAAATCTTTAGATGCCATAAATTTTATAGAGATACAAGAGAAACACACCTACCATTTATACCTCTGAGATAGAATCCAAGCTAGACAATTGTATTAGCCCATTTTCACACTGCTACGAAGAATTACTTGAGACTGGGTAATTTATAAAGAAAAGAAGTTTAATTTTTTCATAGTTCCACATGGCTGAGGAGGCCTCAGGAAACTTACAATCATGGTGGAAGGTGAAGGAGAAGCAAGAGCCTTCTTCACAAAGTGGAAGGAGAAAGAGAGAGAGCACGAGGGGGGAATTGCCACACTTTTAAACCATCAGATCTCGTGAGAACTCACTCACTATCATGAGAATAGCATATGGGAAATCCTACCACATGATCCAATCACCTCACATCAGGGATCTCTTTCTACGCATGGGGATTAGAATTTCACTTGAGATTTGGGTAAAGACACAGAGCCAAACCATATCAACAATAAATGATGTATGTGAGTACGGTAAACACTTGGAAAATAACGTGACCTTATTTAATTTAAACATATGCATATATCTTTTGACCCAGCCTCTTCATTTTTAGGAATTTTTATAAAATAAAACATAAAACATATACAATGGGATTTATTTTACCATCGGTTATAATGGCAAAAACCTGGACATAATCTAGATATCTGCAAATAGATGAATGGTACATCATTGCAGAAGTTAAAGTACAATTTTAATTGGGAATATGTTGTAGCTATTAGTATGAATGAGTCAAATTAATATATCCTGATCTGAAAATATGCACTTGATATAGAAAAGAGCAGTTGTAGAAAAATGGGTATTATATGAACCAATTTTTGTTAAGAGAAAAATCCCTCCATATTATTATAAGCATAGAGGCATATCTCAAATAATGCACACTAAAATTTTAACATTGGGTAACTCAGAGGTAGCAGAGCTGGGGAAGTGTTGTCTAATAACATTTTAATGTGTTTGTATTATTTAGCATCATACGGCATGGGCACATTTCTTTTGTAACTTTAAAAATGATAAAGTATATAAAGTGTTTTAAAGAAAAGTGAGGAATAAAGATAAATAAATATATCTGCCTCTTTTATTTAGGAAGTTCTTTTATGATAAAATTATTCTTTCTAGGCTAAGTATATCTATTTTTCTCAAAGGTTTCTATTTTTGGCTTTTGACAACAGATTTCATTTGCAGTATATATGTAGAAAGACCCATTTCAGACCTTATTTAAATGCAGCACCCACAAATGCAATATATGATGTAGGAAGATGGAACCAGCTATGCAAAGATGGCCAAATAAATTTCTGTTTTCCGTGTTATTAGGCAGAGGTTGCTCCTCAACTCTGTGAATCCACCTTCAAAGAAATAAAGAGCACAGATTATCCAAGTGGTTAATACATAGACATCCCTAATGTTCACCAGTACTTCTGGATCTCTGCTTCATGTGGACATGCAAAAAGAATTATGACTTTTCATTCCCTTAAGGTAGGCAAGGGCATCAGAATTACTCTGAATAATGACATGGGAGCTCAGATGCTTGGTATTATTTCCAAGTAAGAAACTTTCTGTTGTTGTTTATTACCACAGCATAAACTGTTATGCCTGACTGATAACAGTTACTGAACACACTTCAGCTGTCTTTATAACACTTTGATCCTATACACTAGGAGCTGGCAAAGTTTTTGTAAGTAGGAGACCCCATTTTGGAATTACGTATGAAATAAAAAATGTTTTAATTCCATAAAATTCCATTTTCTACCCAATGAGAGTTTGTATAAGGTTGATCGATATAGGTTCATAGCTTGGCTCAGCCAATTACTTGGTAATCTTGTACAAAAACTCCATTTTTCTCAGCCTCAGTTTCCATCAGTAAAATGAAAGTATGCATGCCCGTGTCGCATGGTTATGTGAATTAAATAACATAACTTGTGTGACCTAGTGCTTTATACATAGCGTGTGTTCAAAAACTGTTAGTCATCTGTGTAGGAAATCCTTGTGAAATATTTTAAGTGGACTTGAGAGTAGAGAGAAAGATGGCTTTAGGATAAAAAGAGAGAGGCCATTATTGATATCAGGAATGCCCATTACACCCAATTTGAATAGCTTTGCCCATTGAGGCTTGGAAAATGTTGTAGATGAGTATGACTTCTTTGGAATCTTCGATGTTTAATTGAGTTTATGATATTTATTCCATCATGGGAGAAAAGCTAAGAATTTCCATCATATAGCCAAAGTAAATCAATTTGCTGAGTTCTACTTAATTCTCTACTTTATTTTAAATTTATTGAAACATAATCCGCTCTCTATTTAAGCCCGTTGTCCATCATCTTCTACCATGCGGGTGTTAATCTGAAAGGTAGGCAGAGTATTGTTCTCCTATCTGCTACCTCTCTGCTTCTATACCAGGATAGCATCTACCAAGAGGGATCTGAGCAGATTGTAGAGGAATTGGCACATGCATTCCAGCATGGAAGTCCCACACACTGAAATTCTGTAGGTAGAAACAGACCAGAAAAATGCCAGTAGTTCAACTCCCACTTATGAGTGAGAACGTGTGGTGTTTGGTTTTCTGTTCCTGTGTTAGTTTGCTGAGAATGATGGCTTCCAACTTCATTCATGTCAAAGGACATGAATGTATTCTTTTTTATGGCTGCATAGTATTCCATGGTATATATGTGCCACATTTTCTTTATCCAGTCTATCACTGATGGACATTTGGATTGGTTCTAAGTCAAACAATGAGAACACATGGACACACGGAGGTGAACATCACACACAGGAGCCTGTCGGGGGTTAGGGGGTAAGGGGAAAGGAGAGCATTGAGACAAATACCTAATTCATGAGGAGCTTAAAACCTAGATGATGGGTTGATAGGTACAGCAAACCACTATGGCACATGTATACCTATGTAACAAACCTGCACATTCTGCATATGCATCCCAGAACTTAAAGTAAAATTTAAAACAGAAAGTAAAAAAATATGTTAGCAGTTATACTTGGAAATGGAGTCATTCATGTATATCACTCATTCACATTTCAGACCATGGAGCAATGGGGATAGGAGAGTTATCACCTTAATAAACTGAGCTGCTTATTTAAATAAATTCATGCAAGCCACTAAGAGTTGGAGTTGATGTGCTCAGTAATTTAACTTCCAGCTATGGATCTTGGAAAGGTATCTCACTATTACACATTTGGTCAGATTGAGACAAATCAGACTTAAAGGTTATGATATGGTAACTCTGAATGATTACTCCAAGGCAAAGTGTTTCTATTCCTTCTTGCCAGGAATTAGTTTAGGAACGGCCAATTCTGGCCATTGATATATGAAAGATAGTCTAGGGGCACTTCTGAAAAACATTCCGTTGCTCCATCAGTCTTAAAGAGAGACTTAAGAAAGAGATAGTGTCTGTCTTCCTGTAAATGTTGTCATGTTTGGATATGATGCCTCAATCTACTGAAGTCACTTTATGACTGTGAATGCATCATTTTGAGGACAAATCTAACACACTGAAATATTTGATGAGATGGCTAAACTTTTTTTTTTGAGACAGAATCTAGCTCTGTTGCCCAGGCTGGAACGCAACAGCTCGATCTTGGCTCACTGCAGCTTCCGCCTCCCGGGTTCAAGCGATTCTCCTGCCTCAGCCTCCTGAGTAGCTGAGATTACAGGCACATGCCACCATGCCCAGCTGATTTTTGTATTGTTAGCAGAGACGGGGTTTCACCATGTTGGAAGGCTGGTCTTTAACTCCCGACCTCGTGATCTGCCCACCTCGGCCTCCCAAAGTGCTAGGATTACATCAGATGGCTAAACTTCTGATTATACTGATCCTGGAATTGTACTGCTGCTAGAGACTTCTTGTTATACAAAACGATTTTTTTTTTTGTTTAAAACATTTTAGTTAAATTTTTTCTTACTTGTGACTTTAGTTTTGTTTGTTTGTTTGTTTTTTTGAGATGAAATCTTGCTCTCTCTCCCAGGCTGGAATGCAGTGGCACAATCTCGGCTCACTGCAACCTCCACCTCCCTGGTTCAAGCGATTCTTCTGCCTCAGCCTCCCAAGTAGCTGGGATTACAAGCACCCGCCACCATGCTTGGCTAACTTTTGTATTTTCAGTAAAGACGGGGTTTTGCCACGTTGGCCAGGCTGGTCTTGAACTACTGACCTCAGGAGATCAGCCCACCTCGACCTCCCAAAGTGCTGGGATTACAGGCCACTGTGCCCAGCCAACCTTAGGTATTTAAATTAAACATAGCTAGATTAAAAAGTTGAATTTAAGATTCATAATTATTGAATAATGAAACAAAATTAATTGAATTTTTAAAATACACTTTTCAAAAGATAGCCAATGATTAATAACACAGATGTAACCTATGCTTTCAGATTTTGCAATTGAGTAATTAAACAATTTATCTGCACTACAATGCAGCATCAGTATGCAAGTATATGTCTGACATCATATGAGAAGGATGCCTGACCCAATCTTGTGAGATCAAATAATGCTTTTCAAAGGATAAAACCTGCAGTCTGCGATCAAAATGATGAAGGGATGTTGGCTAAGCATATAGAGGGATAATTGTGAAGACTTTTTTTTTGTGTGGCAAATGACACAAAGTTATTGGCTACTTTAACTGGAAAATTCAGTGGCAGTCTTAGGCCCAGCTACATTGATAGGGTTAAATCATATCATCATGAACAACATGAACAGTTTAGACAACCAGAAAGATGGAATTCCCATTGGAAATGGGAAGGAGAACACAAGTTTCGGTGGAAGTATTAAGAAATTCAATTTTGAATATGTTAGTTTTGAGATGCCATTTATATTTTCAGATGGAGAACTTAATGAGATAGTTAGAGATACAAATCTAGAGTTTAGGGAAATTTTCTTGGCTGTAGTTACAAATTTGTGAATTGTTACTGCATAGTATTGAAGATAGTACTGAAGGCAATGAGGCTGGACAAGATCCCTGTAGGAGTAAGGATAGATAGAAAAGGGAAAAAGGTCCAAAGAATGCGTTTCTGAGATTCCAACATGGAAGGCTTGGGGAGATAAGAGAAAATATGTAAAGAATATGAAAATGAGCAGCCATAGATGTAGGATAAAAATCAGGAGAACGTTGTCTTGGAAGCAGATACATGTAAATAAAAAGGTGGAGAGAGGTGGTTGGGCATGGCGGCTCATGCCTGTAATTACAGCACTTTGGGAAGCCAAGGCAAGAGGATCATGTAAGCCTAGGAGTTTGAGACTAGCCTGGGCAACATGGTGAGATCCCATCTCTACATAAATATAAAAAATTAGCTGGGTGTGATGGTGTGTGCCTGTGATTCCAGCTACTGGGGAGGCTGAGGCAGGAGCATCACTTGGGCCCAGGAGGTTGAGGCTGCAGTGAGCCATGTTTATACCACTGCACTCCAGCCTGGGCAACAGAATGTGACCCTGTATCAGAAAAATAAATTGCAGAGAGAAGAAAAAGATTTCCACAGGGCCCTTCCACTGGCCTGCACCTGTGTCTAAATATTTAGCCTTCTCTCCTGTGTCTGTGGGTGGAATTTACATTTACATATTCTTAGAAAAAGTCATCTCTCCCTTCCTAGAATTTTCCCATCTTCTTTGACCTGGAAAAGAAAAGTTTGACTTAAATAAAGAGGTTATGTTTTATTTGCTAGGTAAAAGTGAGGAGAAAAATGAGCGATACTATAGGAAAACAAGCAAGCAATAATGTCCTGCTTTTATTTCCTTTTTCCCTAATCCTTCAATCTCAGATTTTGAGGTTGGCTGGTGAACCAAAATCTCTAAAAGGTAATAAGTTGTCCTCCAGATCATGATCCTCTCCCCTCAGCTTCCATAACTACAGGAGTATTTGCCATCAAATCATTCTAATCTGCTTACAGATATTAATATTTTTGGTATAGTTCAATAATTAGAACTTTGGAAAGAAAGCTAAATTTTCATCTCTTTGCTTTCATCATAATGCGGTCATGTAACCTCACATAATATATGGATGTATATGAGATATAGCCAGTGAACAAAAGTCTAGTAATTAGGGGAGCTGAATCCCATACTTGGATGGGTCATTAACAAGATTTCAAATATGGAAGCAAGTAAGCTTTGAATTCTAGAACTCACACTCCCACTCAGTGCTCAAACTGCCTCTTGGATTCTTCTGATGAAAAAATTAACATATGCGGAAAGTGATTTGACAACGTTAAAAGCATTGTGCATGTAATAAGTATGGTCATCTATTTGCTTTCTTATTTCAAAGATAAACCAGGAACATCTGGACTCCCTTACACCCTGGGTACCCTGTTAAAGACTCCTTTCTAAAGGTGTGTGTGTGTGTGTGTGTGTGTGTGTGTGTGTGTGTGTGCCTTTGTAACTGTGTATATGTATAAAACCCTAGTTGTTTTGGATTGATTTGTTAAACCTATTTAGAAAATGTGTTTCTTTCTTAAGCACCCATTGGCCTTATTGTCACTAGATGGCAGAAACAGATCCTACTTCTGTGGGAAAATGAGAGTTCATTTTGCATTCGGGAAGGGCACAAAAAAGCTTCCCACAGACAATGTTTACAGGCTTTCTTTATTTTGACATTTCTTCTGAATACATTAATGTTTTTGGAAATTCCCTGTTAGGTCCCCTGCAGGGGTATACTGCAAAGTGATCTTGGCTTACACAGGAAGAAGAATGGCTTGCATTCCGCATTTCAGTTTATAATTTCAGAATGAATACTACTTTATTTAAGGGCAGGGCAGAGTGGGAAGGAGGTGGAGTTAAATACTAAGAAAAATCAAGAAGCTATGTCACATTACTAAAGCACTGCTGCTGTAATATTTCATCTGAGCCAGAGATGACTTTACTATAATTCATTCTCTTTAGGGTAAGAGGAGTTGACAGTCAAGGTGTCCAATATAAATATATTGTAAAATTCTCTATGTAAATTTTTGTGCTGGAATTTTTTTTCTCTTTCTTCTTTTTTCCAAATCAGTTATTGCTTCAGAGCACTATTAGTTTCTCATACAATTAAATGACTGAGATAGTACTTGTTTAAAAAGCCAAACCGATGCTCCAGAGGCCTTTTGAAGAATGTTTTTTCACTGTCCCAACAATCATTGATCTTCAGCTTCTTTGTACACATGCCAATTATGGTCTTCTTTAACAATACCTAAATAGAAACGGCTTAATTCAGAGAAAACCATTACAATGTGTTGAGGCAGCAATTGTGGATAAACAATTATGCTCGATGTGTGTGCTTCCATGTATCTTCAAAAACACTTTAAAAATAATCCCATCTTTTAAAAATTACTTTTGTTCCTCTTAGAAAATATTTTTATGTCCACTGGGATCATTTCTGGTCCATGAAAAGGACAGTTTTAGCATTGTATTTACTTGCTTAAAATGCAATTTAAAAATATATGTTTCATGTATTTGTGGCTGTGGGAATTCCAAAGCCATAGGAAGAAATGCTTGGTGAACTCATTTGCATACCAATACCCAGAATGCTTTTCCAGCTCACTGCTATTTAATCTAAGTCAGCTGGTGTCAGAGCTCTGGGAACAAACTGAACGATTTTGACATGCTTCTTTGTGCATGTTCTAAGTTCTTTTTTGCACTGGGTACACAATGAACACTCAAAATTTCATCTCTACTATAAATTTTTTAGAAAAGACTTGGATATTTTTAAATATTTATTTTCTTTTCAATTTTTCTTTAACCCTTTCTATGAAACGTTATTCTAATTATTATTGTAATAAAGTTCTAATTGATAAATGAGTCTAGAACTACTGATTACCTGGAATACATGTTAACTTGAATAACTTGTGACTCAGAACACAAATGGAAGAATCGGAAGAACACATTCATCTATTTTGAAAAAGGTCAAGTTGGAGAGAATAGGATACATTTGGGAAAATCTGCAGATTCAGTGGCTGAGAGCTGATGGTGTCTCATCAATGTCAAAGATTTAGCTGATCTATACTTTAATGTATTAAGGTGTGGTGATGGCACTGCAGATACGTTTCTTAAGGGTACTTATGTTTTTGAGATGCATTTGGAAATGTTTACAGATTAAATGAGATGCTATCCAGGATTTGCTTTAAATAACACGGGAGAGGAAGAAGTAAATGGGAGTGTAGATGAAATAAAATTGCCATTTGTTTATACTTGTTGAATCTGGATAATGGATATGTGGAGCTTCATTACATTCTGTCTAATCTAGTAATTTTTGAAAATGTTCTGTAACAAATAAAATGTTTTTGAAAACGTTCTGTAATAAAGATTTTCGAAAGGAGAAATAAAAAATATATCACAAGGTACCTGAGCATTTGAGTTTAGTCTATACTTTTCTTCCAAAAATGGTTTGATTATCTCCTTAGGCATTTTAACACACATGTTGGAAGGCTGGTCTTGAACTCTATGTGAAAGAAATTTTGTCAATTAATAGATAAGAAAAAAGAATACATGTAAATTTCTCTTGATTTCTGCCCTCCTTCCATCTGCTTCTGTTTGTTACTCTGTCTTTCCTGGATCTGTAATCATGTTCTCTCTTCTAGCTAGTGTTCAGTAGTATTAAAACAGTCTCTTCCATCTTACACAAATTGTTTTGACTTTATGTTCTCTTCTTAATACTCTCTCTTCTCTCTTTCAGAAGGTTCTTTAAAGATTATCTATACTTTCTCTGTTCTCATCTTACCCTACCAGCCATTCTTAAAAAAAAATAGTGAAAAATATACCATAGACTCAAAGAAGAAAATGATGAAATGAACGCCCATGTACCAATTATCTGCAAGGAAACAGAATATTTTCAGTAATTTAGAATTTCTAATATGTCTTTCCTTAATCATATCCACCTTGTGCTATATTGTATATATTGCAGTAAGGTAGCAACCTTATTGAGGTTTTTGTTTGCTTTTTTTTTGTCCATGGTGTTCTTCATTGGTTTATCACTTTGTATATATTAATATTATTAAACATTATTTTTCAGTTTTACCTGCTTGATGGAATTTTAAACATTGAATCATACTATAGTTTTTATCTTGGCTTAGAACATTAGGCCTGACAGACACTGAGTTATAGAAATAAAATTTTTAAATTTGTAATCATTCTGGAGATATAGTTTTCACATTTCTATGTAATCTGTAATAGAATGGTCTATTGTCTGTATAACATCAACAGTTATGTCTCTATGTGTTTATTTTTAAAAATCATTTCCTCAAAGCCCTCAATGGCTCCCTAACCTACTCAGAATAAAATCCAAAGTCTTTGTTTTATGGCCCAGAAGGTCCTCAGCCTCCTTCTGGCATAGTTTTGTTCTCCCTGTCTTCTCCTTGCCTTCTTTCTCATTGATTTGGCCACAATGGCCACTTCAGTCTTCTCTGAAGATGCCAACTGCTGTTCTGCCCCAGTGCTTTTGTACTTGCTCCTGTCCCCTGGCTATGACATTTTCCCCTGACATATTTGTGTAAATTGCTTCCTCCTTTCTTCATGTTTCTTGTCAAATGCCACCTTAACTGAATGGCTTTACTTGGCTCCTTATCTAAAATAGCAAACTGTATAGTCACACTATGTCCTCTTTATTCTGCTTTAACCTTCTTTTAATTTACCTATTTATTTTGTGTCTCTTCTCCATTTCTCTCCCCAATATAATAAGGTTAATGAAAGCACGGACCTTTGTATTTGGTTGATTCTCATAACTTCAGTATTTATAACAATGTTTATCATTGAAAAGTCACTCATTAAAAGGGAATAAGAGTGTCAAAAAAAGACACCAGAAGATTTAGAAAATATGTGACGTGGTGACTAAGCACAGGAATTTTGAATCAGTCTGCCTGTGTGTGACTTTGTCACTCACTAGTTGGACAAATTACTTCATCTCTTAGTATCTCATTTACTTTATTTTTCATCTGAAAATCATGATTCAGCTTACCTCATAGTGTTGCCATAAGGAGTAAGAAAGATGTTACACAGAAAACCATTGTTCTAAGTGCTAGTTCTGATGTCTAGTACATAGTAATCACTCTGTAAGTATTTATCCCTTATTATTATTAGCAGTGTAAATCAATGCAATTGATGGATTTCACCATTTATGTAGGAAACATTTATTGAGTCCCCTACATGCTAGACATTTTGCTGAAGACTGGAGTTACAGTGATGAATATCCTATTCTTAGATCTGCCTTAAAAACTACTTTCTGATAACACAATATAAAGACATATTTATTATTTAAATATTTTGAATTAATCCAAAATTTATTAATGGGTGTTCAACACTCAAATACACCTCTAAAGAATAGCATTTTTTTTCTTTGTACTTTATACATCTGTAAATAGCAATTCAAATTTCCACCAGGGCTTACCAAGTTGGTATTTATCAAAACTCTCTAACTCTGGCAAAACTCTCTCTTCAGTTCATATGCTATTGATCCTCAGCTCAATGAAGAGAAACATAAAAATCTTCTAATAATTGTACTCCCACTCCAAAATCTGTGGCTTACAAGCATAGGAAACAGTCGATGATGGATTCAAGATACTGCCCCTTTATCATTTATCTTACTTTAAATGTTATCTATCTTTGCTTTTTGATTTTGTGAGTTGCGGCAGCAATGAGTGGGGCTTGTGGCTTAAAGTAACTTGTACAGATGGGTTCAAAAGTTATGCATGCCCCCCTGCCAGCTGTACCCCTCAACCCAAGTATGCGTTCAGGTAAGCACCAATTGACATCTCTTGGAGTCAAAGCATTCTTCAGAACTTTCTTTTTTTTTTTTCTTTTTCTATGGAAAAATCTTTAAAACTTTTGTTACGTGTTCCCTGATCCCTTACTTGTCACCTCATGAGTTCCATTTGCTTGTTAGTTGCTCAGTGTTATTTTTTGTGCTCAGCAGCACATCATTTAATGCTAATTTACTCTATCTTGAAAAATATATATAAGTAATTTTTAAAAGGTAAGCTAAAGGACCATCTTTAGAGCAGTTCTGATATGCTTTCCAGGAAATTGGCAATGCTTCTGGTCTCATGAGTGGATGTTATAATTCAGGCAGAATTAAATAGTTTCCTCTTCTCACCCAGTCCCCCAAGCAAAAACATTTCCACTAGTTTCTAGTCAGAGTCTAAAACACACATTTGAGTATAATTCCTTTGGATCCTAAAGGCTTTTTGGTCTTAGAGTCCCATGTTTAAATAGAAATTCTAATGAAAAAATGTCCCCTCAACCTTTGATTACTCTTATCACTCTGGTCCCTGCACCATTTAGTCTACCTTCAGAAATATAGTCTGGGTGCCTAGAGACGTGGGGGATTTTATGAGGAGGGGCATCTTGAGAGAGGGGAGGGACACTGCAATGGCGACTTATGACACTGTTAAAGATAAGAGTCACATATTTTATACTTTTTCCCTAGAACCTTCCATGAGAAAATGAATTTAGATCTGTAACTAGTCTAATAGAATGTGATTACAATTCTAAAATCTCGGAATAAAAAGACTATTTTTGAATTAATTGGGTTTTCATTGCCACTCACACTTTTCTTAACAGGAAGACAGAATATTTGAGGAAAATAATTTAGTTTCATTAAGTTCTTCCTTTGACATCAAAAGCCCTTAATTTCCAAAAGCTATTTCCAATTAAGTTTGCAAACCAGTTACCAACTGTCTACCAAACATATTATTAGTAATATGGATATTTGGGGTGTTGCCAATATCAGCTTATAAATGGGCTGTTCTACATAGTGTCATACATTTTCAACAGCTTCAGCCCAATATATACCACTATTTCCATTGTTAATTTATTTTTCCAGGAATAGGCTTCAGCTTGCCCCAATGATTTTGTGAGTGAAGCCTAATATTGTTTTTAAATAAAAAAGCTCAACATTGCCATTAGCAACGTAGGTAAAATGTTCATGACCAAAAGACTTATGAAACTCTTAGGGGTCAGTTGGGGAATCTAGTACTCTGTTTAAACCAAGAAGAGAAATAAAGCTCAATGTTGAGAAAAGAGAACACTATCTACCAGTGCACGTCTTTTAAGTGGTTGCTCCAAACCAGGCTCCAGACCAGATGAAAATAACAAACTTCTTATATTCAATCAAGAAGCTCATAACTTTGTGCTGAACAAAGGCAAGTAAGCAATCCTTTAATAGGCTATGTTTCAAATACTTGAAGAGAGATCAAAGAAGGCTCCCCAGAGAGAGCTTCCAGTTGTAGCTGTATTCTCAGAGAAAACTATTAGTTGAATGTTGAAGAATTTGGTGGAAAGAGAAAGACATTCTAAGAAAAGGAAAGCATGAAACCACGAGGGGTGCACTAAAAAGTCTAGTAAGGCAAGACCAGAAAGATGTAGAAGAGTGCTGGGAAACACCGCTGGAAGAAGCTTTGAAAAGCATGGTTGGAGTATGCACTTATCCTGTAGATTCTAGAAACCATGACAGTTTTAGAAGGTTCGTTCAAAGTGCATTTTGAAAGATATATTGGAGTCAGAATGATATTACTTTAATCGTGGCAAGAAATCAAGAGGAAACTAATTAAAGTGGTGCTAGTTTGGACGGAGAAGCCTGAAATAATTTGCAAATTGCTTTAGGTAACTGACTGGCAGGAAAGTGAAAGAAAGGGAGAAGTAGGTTTCTGACTTGGGCAACTAGTCTGAGGGTAGTACCGTTTTGATATAATGTATGAAGGGAGAAAACACATAAGAATAAAAGAGGATCTGTAGTTTGAGCACATTCAGCTGGAAGTTACCAGCATATCTGGGTAAAAATGTATAGTGGAAAGTTAATAACAGAGATTCGTAGTTGTATAAATAGATGTGTCAGGAGATACACAGTATCTGAAGTTGTCAGGGTTAGGAATGAGATTACACAGAGAGTGAATAATAGGAAACTAGAAATTGACTAAGAAGGGAACATTGAAGAACACTGAAGCTTAAGAACTTTGTATATAAGGAAGATCTCACGTGCAAATACATGTAAAAGAACCAAGAGAATGTTGCATTCCCAAAAGTAGGGGAGAAAAAGCTTTCAAAGATGTGGGAACAGTAAATAGTGCCAAGGGTATCTTTAGGATCAAGAAAAATGAGGACTTAAAAGTGTCCCTTGGTCTTGGTGATTAGAAGGTGATTACTGACCTCAATGAAAGCAATTTTGTTGAACGGAAGTCAATTGTTAGTGGTGAAGAAGTAAACTGAAACTGTGGAAATTGAGACAGTGAATGCATATTATTCCTTAGGAAGTATGACTCTAACAAGTAACAGATTTTTTTTAAGTAGACATTGGGCAAACAGGAAATGTTTTTGTGTATCTAGCTTCCTTCTTTCTCTTACTTTTTCAAATGGAAGATAATTGAAAGAATCAATTTCAAAGGAAAGACATTAAAGAAATCAATTTCATGTAATCTTTCCTTTAATATATAAAACAAGATATTCAATGCCAATAAAAGTAGAAAGATATCTTTCAGAATAAGGTAATTCTTGATAGTGAACACTTTATGAAAAATGTCCTATTTTATTTTTTATGATATCAATCAGTAAAAACTTGATCATGGAGCAAAACAATTGATCTAGTGTGGAGGCAAAGTTCTATTCTTGTACAGGAATAGGGCCATTTTTTTTTTCTTGCATCAGTATGGGATGAAGTGTGATGTATGAGCATAAATCATTTTTTTTAAATGGTAAGAGGCAGAAAGTTGAGGAAATGAATTTTAGATGATCTTTGTTTTCCCTACAAAATAAGAGACAAATATATACTGGGAATGAGTAAACATTTAACACTGGGTTTCAAGGTAATAACAAAATTTTGGAACAGATACTCTAGAAATGAAAAGGGTATTTACAAATGGTATTACAGTTACCAATCAACTTGGAGGGCACTGTTAAAATCAGAAGCCATATATTTTTAAAGCACCAAGCATCATTATTTTGTGATTTTTCTCCAGCACTGCTCAGCATGTAGAAATGAAGACAGTAGATGCCTAATATTATCAGGGATAAGTGTTTGTAGGATATGGGCACAGGAAGTATAAGCATAAGAGAGAGGTTTAAGTCATTGACCAAGGGTTTTAGGCTGGATAGGGAGGGAAGGAAGGCCAGGAGGTAAGGCCATGTAGAGACCCACAAGAAAATAAAGGGCAATGCTTTGTATTTCTGAGAGTGGTACAATCAGAGAAAAGAAAATGAGCCAAGCATTTCTTTCACATATACTAGAAATACACACATCAGAGCTATTGTAAGGGCTGATTAGTTGAGAAAAGTACTAGTGAAAATAAAAATATTGAGAAAATAGGAAATATGTTTTATAAAACAAATCAGGATGAGTTTCAATTGACTTAAGTGCAGAGCGGTATCTTTTAGGGCAAAAGCATAATAATACAAGTACAAAGTAGAGAAATAGACAAAGATGAGTGGGAAATAACAGATTTGGGTACTGTCTGAACAAAGGCTTATATGTTTAGGGCAATCGTGGGAAGACAGAAACTCGGATTATTTTCTTTTAGGCAATTTCAGAAATTTGAGGATTTAGGGACATTTTTGAAAAGATAATTGAGTATGTGAGACAAGAAATGAAAATAAAATGTCCTAATTTCCAGCTGAAAACCCTATGAAATTTTCTCCCATTTCTACTCATAGTACAAACATTGGACTGTCAGGAGCAATGTGTGAAGAATCATTTGTTGTATAGATATATTTACTTCAGATAGAGCACCAAGACTCAAGTTCATCTTCTTGGTATAATTTATATTCAGATTTATTGGGATTTATTTTCCTTAAGTGCATTAAAAAGAAAATAGGTTTCTCAAGGACAGCATGATATATATAAAACAAATAAAGGTTAGCTAGCTCGTGTTTTAATGTAGTAGAATTTACAATCATATAATAATACATTGAATGGTATAATAACAAATGACCCATGAATGGATCAAATAATGAATCTTATATTCGACGTGCATGTAAGCTTACCCCTCACTGAGACACACTTTCAGATGGGCCCCTACCTTTTTGCTGTTCTCTGTGGGCCACAGTGCTCATCAAACAATGCTCCCCGGACAGCTGGCTCTGCCATGAACCATCTGGAGTTCCTACTCCCTAGTGATGCCCATTACAGAAAAGTTTCAAGTCTTCAACTTCACCTTTAGGGAATCTATATATCATTTAACAAGACATCCAGTAGCATATTTGCAGGATGATGTTGGCAAAAAGAAGTGTTTGGGGAATTCCAACAGTTTTATTTTAAGATAAATTATAACTACACCTCAAAGCCATTGAGATCAGAAAAGGTCCGTCTTCCCAAAGGAGCAAACAGCAAACACGAATTAAGCAATTACTATGTGCTAGCCACTGTGCTAAGGGCTTTAAATGCATTGTTTCAGCACCCCCTGAAGAAATTATTTACAATGATAAGTCAGGAATCTAAGATTTCATAGATTAAGTAGAGTCTCTGGTAAATAGCGAGCAGCACTTACCACAATCTGTGTACATTTGTTTTTGAACTTGTGTTTTTTGAAGACATACTGGCTTTGGGATATCATTTTGGGTAAAGGGTATAAAAAGATATATAAGCTGTATATCTTCCGCCCAGGTTATTTATACTTTACTAGACCAGGTGAATATGTGAACAACTTTCTATAACATGATAAGTTCTAAAGTAGAAATGTATACACAGTTCTTTGGGGGCAAATAAGAGAACAAACGTTTTTTCCTAAGAAAGAAGAAAAAGTATTCATAGTAAAAGGGAGTTTTGAACTGGGCTGTAAAATATGATTAGATTCCACTAAAAGAACTTTGCCTATATTGGAATGATACAGCTTAAGCATTTTGTTCTCTACAATTTGAGAAAATTTACCAGGCATCATTAAAAATTTTTTTTTTCTGCTGTTTTATGATTCCAAGAGATAGAGAAATAAATAAATAAAAAGGGGGATTTATAGTATAAAACAGAAAGAAAAGGAAAAAAAGAGAAAACAGAAACAGAAAAGAAGAGAGTAGAAGTAGAAATCTGAAAGAAGAGAGGAACCCAGATGTAGGAATATGTAAAATAAAGATAGAAGCAGAACCAGGATTACAAATGAAATTTGAAATAACTGGAAAAACAGAAAGAAGCAGAAGAGGAAGAAGTGTCTAAGAAAACTGGTGGTGAAATAAAGGAGGGAAGATTCATGGAAAGGAAAACAGAGATTTGAGTAAGAAGGCAAGAGAAATTTTAAAAGGTATCATTGCACTGTTGTTTTAGGCTGTTATAATAAAAATATAATCCCCTTTAATAATTTTTGTAGAAAATGCTTGTTGATAACAGTTAAAATCAAGAATGCCCAGAAAATATATTCATATATTTGTCTGCCATACAGATACAAACACATCTTCAAATATAGGAGATAAAGTCGAAAACAATCTGATGTGTAGCTTCCCAGTATCTTATTTCCCTGAGTCATATTTTGAAAACAAAAATCAGTGATGCTGATTTTGGAGTCTATCTTCAGAAAAGACGACACTAACTTTTCATGGAGAATGAATGGCTTTGTTTTAGTATTTTTAATAAGATGTGTATCTCAAGATATGATTTTTCTTTAAAAATTCTGACATCCTAATTTGTTTATAAATGGTTGAGTTGATGTGCTTCCAGAAAATATAGAGGACATCTTTAAGGAAGTGGTTATACAAGGCTTTGGTGCTTTGTGAAAATTCCATTTCTGTTTCTATAGAACTGTTTGTGTTTAAATCCCACTACCACCCACTGTTTTTTTGTTGATGTTCCGATGTCTTTAAGAGTATGTGTATGTGTGTGTGTGTGTGTTTATGTTGTTGGGGTTGTTATTGTTACAGTAGAAAGACTGGGGTGTGGGACTTTTCTAACTCTATCTCTGTAAACTCTTACAACACATAACAAACAGCCGATCCGAGAAATAGCAAACATTGTCTGTATTCTCTGTGCACTTGGCAGGGATTTTTCATATTGTATATTATTGGCTCTGCTGTGTGATAGCACAACAGAGCTTTTGTAATGCTCTCGGCAGAGCGATTTATATACTGCGACTCTACTAAGTACCCTTCCCTCTGCTGGTGTTCTTCCACAGGCTCAAAGAGAAAGTGAGTCGCCCAAATAAAAAAAGTATGGATTGACATTGCTCAGAGCACAGGATGCTGTAAAGGCAAAATAAGTCTTTATATAGCTCACATTAAATATCATTATTTTCAGTTGAATGGTAAAATGAAGGTTAGCCCAAAATGAAGAAAAGGATATTTCTCTCTAGCAGACCAAGATAATTAGAATCTGGTTTGCATGCACCTGAGTTTGATGCTCTAAATATGTTGTGTCAAGGACCATGGACTCTGGGGGCATCTGGCCATCAATGCTTTTCTTCGTCAACTGTTCAGATTAAAACTTATAAAAGATGAATGCCAAGGGGTCCCCTTTCATCTGTGGTTACTTTTTAAAATGGGTTACTGAAAATTTAAGTAACTTGGCTATATACACTGCTCAATAAGGAGATCGAATATAAAACCCAATAACAAAAAAGTGAGAATGAATATTATTTTTCCCTTAGATTTGTTCCATCCAAACTAGAAACTAACAATCTAAATCTGACAGATAAATTACCTAGGAAGATACAGTTATAAATTTTTTTTTCTTATATCATATTTAAGTTGACATGGGATCTTATATATTTGAAACTTTACTTCCTTCTGAAAACTAACCCAAAACATTTATGTTTTCCTGAATTTATTTAGACTTCAACAGTACCATTATGCCTGTACTTTTATAAGGAAATCTGGTTGATAGGACATTCTAGCATTAACTGGACATAGGCTGTGTTCTCTGTTATCAGATTTAACCAACAAGAGCTTGTCTGCAATTTGACATTTTTATTCATATTAAAAGGTTGATATTTGGATTCACTCATATTCAGTCATGACATGTTCAACAGCATGACTTTAAAAATAGCATAAGATGCAAAAAAAAATAAGGGAAAGAGATACTAGTAGAATGTGATGCTCCAGTTAATGTCACACTAACCTGAGGATATAGAAAATGGCAATTTTCTGTGGTTAAGGCAGATCACAATGTGTGTGCAGTCCCAGGAAAAAATGATTATGTAAAAGAGTGATGATCTTTATTTGCTGTTTGTTCACTTCTTGGTTAACTGTGGAAAAGATCAGGAAGACACAAGAAGAGTAACTTTCTGGTCCTTGCTAGAACAATAAGTTAAATCTGAGGAGGAGATAAGCAAAAAAAGAAAAAGAGCTTTCAACTTTTTAAAATAAAGTTTTTTTTTAATGTACTTACTTAATGAATAATATTATTTTGATTAAAAAACCCAAGTGTTTGTATTCTTCTTCAAATATGTTATAAATCTATTCACTTCTTTAAAATCTCTGCCAACAATGATCCATCCAGTTATTACCTGACATCCTTTTTGTGTACGGCATAAGGGATAATCTGAGCACATTTACTTAATGTATTATCCAACAAAAACAATTTAATAGCTTATATGAAAACTCATTGAGTTAGCAAAAATTGAAGATCCCATATGATTTGTGTCCCGACTTTCAAACTTTACAGGTATGAAAATTTTGCAATTAAAAGTAATTGCAAAAATCACAATTACTTTTGCACCAACCTTACTTATTGTAATAAAAAAAAATTTGAGTAAGAGGAAGCAACTGAACCTGAAATACAGAGGACTTATCTAGGTACAAGAAGACTATACTTAAAAGTGAGTTTCTAATTTGATTCATCAATAGGCTGCAAAATTTTTTCCCAGAAAAATACTATGTAAGGTCTTTAAAACTATGACATAGTCTTTGAAAAGGACATTAAAACTACTAAATAAAGTATATGGTCCTTGGCTATCCTTGAATGAATAGAAGAGTAGAGTATATCTTATGAAATACGCATTTTATATCATTAAATATTTAAGAAAAATGGATTATCCTGTCAAATATGTATAGGAAATTTTGCATGTTATAACTCTCTCTCAAAATTCAAGAGGCATATTAATATATCAAACTTTCGGAGAAGGTCTACAATCAAGAAAACTGTTCACTCTTCTTTAACACAATATCTTAAAAATGTATCTGACCATGAAATCATTTTATTACACAGCCCCAGTTAATACCCAGGAAAACCAGCATTTCAGGTAACACAATTTAGGCATGCCAGCTGACAGTGGAGAAAAGTAACTACATTTTACAAATAAACTGTCTTGCAAGGTACCAAGTCATATACATTATTACCGTGTCTAATATTTATATCTGCCTAGTAGGTACTTTCTTCATTTTAAAGATGAGGAAACTCAGGTTCAGAGAGCTTTACTTATCTGCTTTGGTGACAGAAACTCAATCAGCAGCTGGGTCAGAATTCAAACCTAGGTCTATGTGATTTCAAAGCCCATGATTCTTTCTCTCCTCTTCTTGCATCTCCTGAAAATGTTTTGCTACATGTTTAAGTCCACCACCTAATGTTTGTACCTTTTCGTAGATCAGAAATAGAGTAAGTGACTATTTCAAAAAAGTAAAAGGTAATCAGTGATCTTTTTTTTTGTCTGTTACTATTGAGATCATACTATTTGTGTTTTTTTGTTTGTTTTTGTTTTGTTTTTTTTGTTTTGTTTTGTTTTGTTTTGAGACGGAATCTCGCTCTGTCCTCCAGGCTGGAGTGCAGTGGCATGATCTTGGCTCACTGCAAGCTCCGTCTCCCGGGTTCCCACCATTCTCCTGCCTCAGCCTCCTGAGTAGCTGGGACCACAGGCACCCGCCACTACGCCTGGCTAATTTTTTGTTTGTTTGTTTGTTTGTATTTTTAGTAGAGACAGGGTTTCACCATGTTAGCCAGGATGGTCTCGATCTCTGACCTCGTGATCCGCTTGCCTTGGCCTCCCAAAGTGCTGGGATTACAGGCGTCAGCCACCGCGCCTGGCCAAGATCATACTATTTGTGTTTTGAAAGAATTTACTCTTCAAGGAAAATCGAAAAAGTGCTTAAATGACAATAATAAGCATTTAATAATGCTAATAATAAGCAATTAATTAGCCCAGATCAATGGAGCAGAAAGTTTGGAATTTAAGTACTTGCACCAGGGTGAGATAAATATGTGTCTCTTTTCCCCTTCTTCTGCTTAGATTACATGGGCCATTATTATCATCACACCCTTGGATCTTTCCCAGGGTGTGTGTCTCCCAACACCTTTAGTGGCCTAGAAAATCCTTAACTCATTTTGTAAATAACACTCTACCTTCTCCATGCCGGCATATGAAGAGCTGCAAGAGACTTAGAGAAAAATCAGACATACAAGATGATGAATCTCAAGTCCTTAGAGCTACTCCACTTTCCACACTTCCCCTTTTCTCAACTACTCTTTCCTATTTTCTCTTCCCTCCTCAAACTTTTTTCAGATGGAATCTTGCTCTGTCGCCCAGTCTGGAGTGTGGTGATGTGATCTCTGCTCACTGCAACCTCTGACTTCCAGGTTCAAGCAACTCTCCTGCTTCAGCCTCCCAAGTAGCTGGGATTACAGGCGCCTGCCACCCGCCTGGCTAATTTTATGTATTTTCAGTAGAGGCAGATTTTCGCCATGTTGGTGAGGCTGGTCTTGAACTCCTGGCCTCAGGTGATTCACCTGCCTCCTCCTCCCAAAATGCTGGGATTACAGGTGTGAACCACTGCGCCCAGCCCCCTCCTCAAACTTCTTACACCAGCTCCATATAATCACACTCTTCTGGTGACCTTATTACCTATTTCAGGGACAATAGAGCAGGCCAAAGTTCTATATGCTCCCATGTCTATCAATATACTTGCATTTCTTATCTGTGTTCTGCCTTCCCTGATAACATAGAGTAAGTTTATCCTTATTTCTATGCCCAATCCACCCCCCACCCTTTTTTTCCCTCAGAAATCTTGAAAACATGGTTTTTAAAAAAACTTATTTGGATACATAGTAGGTCTGTATATTTATTTATAGAGCACATGAGATATTTTGATGCAGGCATACAATGAATAATAATCACATCAGAGTAAATGGTGTATCCATCACCTCAAGAATTTACCATTTCTTTGTGTTATGAACATTCCAAATGTACTCCTTCAGTTTTTCTAAAATTTACAACAAATTATCACTGACTGAAGTTACCCTGTTGTGCTATCGAATGCTAGATTTTATTTGTTTTATTTTATTTTTGAGACAGGGTCTCATTCTGTCACCAAGACTGGAGTGCAGTGGTGTGACTCCTGCGATCAAATGATCCACCCGCCTCAACCTCCCAAAGCGCTGGGATTACAGACATGAGCCACCGTGCCCAGCCCAAATACAAGATCTTATTCATTGTATCTAATTATATTTTTGTACCCATTAACCATCCCCATTTCCCACACCTTCTCCCCCGCCCCCCCGCCAACCCACCGCCCTTCCCAGCCTCAGGTAACCGTCCTTCTACTCTGTCTCCATGAGTTCAATTGTTTCAATTTTTAGCTCACATAAATGAGTGAGAACATGTTAAGTCTGTCTTTCTATGCCTGACTTCTTTCACTTAACATAATATCCTCCAGTTTTATCCATGTTGTTGCAAATGACAGAATCTCATTCTTTTTTATGGCTGAATAGTACTCCACTGTGTATATGTATTACATTTTCTTTATCCATTCATCTGTTGATGGACAATTAGGTTGATTCCAAATCTTGACTATTGTGAATTGTGCTGCAAGACACGTGGGAGTGCAGATATCTCCTCAAGATACTGATTTTCTTTCTTTTGGGTATATACTTAGCAGTGGCATATATACTTGCTATCAAGAATTTTCCTGCAAAACTCCTTTGAACCAGTTCTAACCAGGCTTTCATTGATCTCCATTCCCTTAAACAATTGGCATAGGCAACAGTAACCTCCATGTGGCAAAATGTAATGATTGCATTACAGTTCTCTTCCTGTTTGACTTCACAACAGCATTTTTGACATGAGTGATTACCCTTTCTTTCTTGAAACACTTTCTTCCATTAAATTCCGAGACACTGTCACCTCTGTTGTCTTGCCTACTTGTTGCTCCTTTTAGTCTCCTTGGCTAATTCCAGAGAGCCACAAGATCACTGAACTTTTCATTTTTGTCAACTTTCGCTGCCTGAGTGAGTTCATTTAGTCTCCCAGCTTTAAATACCATCTATTTGATGATGACACAAATGAATACATCCTTTCCAGATTTCTTTCTCTGAAGTCTTCACATTGATATCAAATGGGAACTTCAAAGTCAAAACAGAAATCCTGAATCTCCCTATTATACTTCCTCCTTCTGCAATCTTTCTCATCTCCATAAATGGCAACTCTTTCTTTCTGTATACTGTTGCTGGTTTAGAACAGGCACTTCATTATGTATCACAGCTCTCCAATGGCCCAAGCCATTGTTTATCTACTAACAACATACTGGTTAACAGACCATCGTTCGATTCTATAAACTTTGCTGTTTCAGGGTAATGGTTACAGTAAGAAACTAAAATTTAAAGGCATCAGTCTTTTACATAACTTTCTTAATTATGAAGCAAATTCCTTGATGCTGATGAATGAGACATCTAGTCAGCAATTAGATTATTTTGCTGGCAGAAACATAGTAGACACATAGGTAGATAAGAAAAATCCAAATCCAGAAAAGGAATTTTTTTTTTCTTTTCAGTGAGTCAAATCTCTGATCTCTCCATGATGGAAAGAGTTTAGTGTAATAGGAAAATGGATGATTGAGTCTAGTGATTTATGGCAAAATTTGAGAGTTTCAAATTGGTCTATCATGCTAACACCTTGACACTTACCAGTGGAAGTAGCCAGATCAGTCTGGGTGAAAGAGAGTCCATTTCACTGGGCTTATATATATTATTTATCTATGCTATACCAGCATTTTGTAAGTCCATTGTGAACATACTGACCTAGGGGGTTACTGTGAAAAAGAAGCTGAAACCATTCACAGAGAAGTTTCTTGTCTGCCTGATTATCGACAGCCTCTTCCACAGTAGTGGCAAGCAAACATTGTTCTGTGGGACACAAATACCCTCCCATGTTGAGAATAGGCCAAGAGCTCCACCCAGACATGTTTTGCCTAAAACAGCTTGTCATTAATCCTCAAATATTTTGAATCCCTGATGACCTGACCAAATTTCAGCTACCGTGTACATGTTGGATAAAGGTTTACTTCTCTTATGACTATATCTCCTTCCAGGAAAAGTGGGCAAGGAGATGTGCCATACAAAGTATCACCCAACGGAAGATTTTCTTTATCCTTCAGAGACTGTCCTGAGGGTTCACACTGGCTGGAGCCAGCATATGGTACAAAGTCACCTGCAAACCAAATTCAATTTTTTCTCCTCAAATTATCATAGGGGACTCCTTGGGAGTCCATAAATGTGGATTGATAGATAAACAGAAGCATGACAGGGATTGTCATGCTGAAAAGCTAAGTCAAATTTTCCTGCAACTTACTTTTACATTCATACTCTTCTGCCCTTTACAATATGTAAAACTTTCATTTGACAATCAAGGGATGTCGGTACATCTGAATTCATGGCTTCAAATGACACTGAACAAGTTATGTGTTGTTTCACAGTGAAGGGTAAAAAGGCTGTTATTTTTAAAATGAACAGTTCTGTTTGCAGAAGACACGATTTTGCTAGAAAATTTTAGAGAAAACTGAAGTGATGATCTTCTCGTCTGCTGTTACAACATTCCATCAGGTTTCAGATAACCCTCCTACCACTACACAAAAACTCACAAGCTGTAGCCTTGCTATCACTCACCCATAAGCAAGCTTCAGGTGTTTATTGAGATAAAGTGCCATATTTATTGTAGTTTTTGTGCATTTCTTAACAATTTGACATTTGTAAAACTAAGCTACTGTTTTTGTCAGTTTTCTGTTTTTTAAAGATATGTCACCAATTAAGTTGTGCCCCTGGACCCATTTTTCCCATAAGCCTAGTCTAGTGACTTTGTTGTATGCTTTTGCTAATACGGTGACTTTTAGAAATGTATATGTACCACTATAACAGAACTGACTGTACAACACAATGCTGGAAGAGATTCCCACAAACAGGAAGATAAGTCAGATATTTGGAGACCAACAATACAAGGCATTTTTTTCCACAGAAAATGGAGTAGTAAATACTGAGGACTCAAACAAAAAAGAGGATGCATTACCAATGTATTGATTATTTGCTACATAGCAGATACAATGTTAACTATTTTAAAGTTGAAGATTTTACAGGGGAATTCTCAAGGTAATGTCAGAATGGTAGGACAAACATCATATGACACATAAAGGACTGGGAATGACTGCCGAGGAGACACTTTTCATTATAGACTGTTAGGGATACTCTAGTTATCTAGTCTTTAGAAGATATTTGGGTTGAGCCAATGATAATGGCTACTTTGAAAACGAAAATTAATATACCAAAATGCATGAATATGAGACTCTTGGGCATTCTTCCTTGAAGCAGTTTATATACTTAATTCTGAGAGGAATGACATATTCATAAACCAGTATTAATAGGTGATATGTTATCAATACCAAAATTTGTGCTATGAATTCTTTGGAGTTGGAATCATGTTTGCTCCAAAGAGCAGGTGTTGGTTTTGTTGTTAAAAACAAACAAAGCAATTGGATGTAGAGAAAAAGGAGAGAATATTCTCAGAGGAAGGGAAAAGAGGGGCAAAGGAACAGGGGAGAATGTGCTTGACACATTAGAAAGGAGTTTCAAGGAGGAAATCCAAACAGAGAAATAATGCAAGAAGTAATCCAAAGGCAGTTAGAAAGACAAATTAATAGCATGTATAAAAGAGTATTTTCAGTGGGACTGTGGAGTTAGAAGTCAAATTAGCTAAGTGGGATGAGGGCAGTGAGGAAATATAATAGAAGCAGTGGGATTCAGACCACTTATTTTTACAAGGTTTGACAGAAAAGATACAGGAAAGGCACTACAATAGTTAAGGTTCAGAATGTTCAAGCAAAGTTATTCAAAAGAGCATATATCCATGCTGGAAGACAAACATGAGTCTATAAAAATCTTGAATTAATATAAACTCTTTGATCTGGAGGATAAACTATACACATGGGTCAAGATATTCCTTATACTAGATTGCCTCTGAAATGTTTTGCATTACTTTTATTGTTTTTGTTCATTTATAAATGTTTTACTTATTAACTGTAGTATCATTTATAAAGTGTACATTTTCATTCAAAATTTATATTTCAATTCTAAAGAAATTAATATTCTCATAGTTTTCTATTTAAATTTATTTGTGAATATTCTTTTCTGCTCAAATCACCTTACTTTGGAAGTTTTTTAATCAGTTTTGTGATGTTTGGTTTTATTCCTTGAACCACAAATCTCTGATATAGTAATCTAGAACATGGCTTAATAAAAAAAATCGATGAAGATGTCATTTAATGGTAATCAAATACAGCCAGTAAAAATATAATTGTCATTAGCAGTCTTAAAAATTTGTAACACATATGATGAGTCTTAAAATAATCTGATCAATTTGTCCAGAAACTTCAGTTAAAATAATTTTTTAAAGAATACTTTTATAATGAATTTCATTATAATTTTATTTATAATGAAAAGCAAAATAGAAAAACTCCAAATAGGGGAATAATTAAAATGAGTGTGGTATTTCTATACAGTGAAATATTCAGTAGCAATTTGAAAATGTTTTCAAATACTATATGATGATATGGCAAATCCTCAATATATAGATTACAATATAAGGAGAGGTAACAGAAAGTTAAATTTATATTTTAATGTGAGTTTAACATTATGAATATTATGTGCATATATGGAAGAAATTTATCAGAATTAACTGTTTTCTTTGGTTTTAATTTTTGCTGATCGTGGCTTCATGGATGATTTGAACTTTTCTCTTTGCACCTGCCCACATTTTACAAATTCTTTATTATAAACATAAACTACTTCTATAATTGGAGAAATTTTTTAAAAAAATTTTAAATGGTAAACACACAATAACATCAAAAATACAAAATGAGAAGACAGCAAGTTAACTGAAACTCTAACAAATGTTATACACAGAAATGACAATAGTGATATTATAGTTTTCATCATAGAGTGACTGTAATTAGAAATAAATGAATGCTTAGCTTCAGTGTGTAATCTTGGAAAAAGCCGAAGAGAAAAACAAAGGTGAAATCTCATTCTTTTTTTGGAAAGGGCATTAGAAGTTTTTTTGTTTCTTTGTTCGTTTTTGTTTTTTTTTTTTTAAAAAAGCAGAAATTAGGTTTGCTACTGAATCACTGTGTTTGCTAGCAGATGTTTCTCTTTAGTTTTTATGAGGATCGTTGTTGTTCACCTCTAAAAAATTAACTACTATTTGGCTAGTGTGCAAATGCTAAATCAAACACCTGCTTTCAAGACACACACAGTTGATAGTCTGCCGACTCTAATCCATCTGATGCTAGATGTTGCATGTTTGGAGGAGGTAATATAAGAGGAATCTCCACCTCTAAATTATGGAAAAACATGCGGTTTCTCCTTCTGTTTTTTTATCACGTATTTTAGAATGCAAACTCTTATTTTTTTTTTTTATTTTTGTAGCCTTTATATTCAATACCCATTTTCTGTTTATTATCCCATGACCACAGGTACTAACAAGCAACTTTCTGGTAACTTTTTCCTAAGATGCATCTGCTTCTTAGCTGGACATCTTTCCTTGTGTTTGCTAGGCTATGTCCAAGGTAGGTTTTGCCAAGACCCTATGTTTGCATTCAGAGATAAATTAGACAGATAGATAGATCTGTTGACATAGAGAGATGATTTTAAATTTACACACACACGCACACACACACACACAAACTTCAATTCGTAGGTAAAATAAGTTATTTTTTCATCTTGAATTAAATAAGTTGCATTAATTTCAGAATCTTGAAAGAATGTGGTATATGTTTAGGTATGAAGCAACAAGTGACTTCCCCATTCATCAAAAGTTTGTTGAATGTGTGGTTAACCGGTAGAACACAAGAACTTGTGGAGCAGACAAAGATTAATTATACCTGTACTCATGCAACAATGTTTGTGTTCCAAACAAATTATATTTGCTTGTGTTTAAACGATGCATAAATCTGATGCATGCAGATGAACGTGTGTTCAGGATGAGTGAGCACACTTGTTTGAATGTCATATTTATCCCTGTATTTTGTCAGAAAATTAACTTCTTTGGAGTTTGTGCTTGAGCTGAGCATATGGTTGTTGATCTCTGGAGATGACAGCCTATCTGAGCAATAGCTCCTTATGGCTCCAGCTCTCCTCGGCTGGCAGATGCTTTGGGCTTTTCTACAATTAAGTGGAGATCATCACTGTTTTCTTTGAGCACTGCTGTGCCTTGTACTCTGAAGTGTTTTGTTAATCACTGTCTGCCTTCGACAGAAGCTGCCAAAGCTCTCATTAAGTTTGAATTTTGAGATGTCATGCTCGAATGATGGAATTTCATCCTTTTTCTGCATGAATGGAATTGGCTATGGAAAGGTGCCAGAAAAAAAAAATCATGTCACTAAAGTATACTTGCTTTATATTTCAGAGATAAAACAAAAGGCAGTTGGGGGAGGGGGATTCCCAATAATTTGTCAACCCCGGAGCATGTAGTTTCCTAGGTGATATAATTGTTGGGTGCTCACCCTTATTAACAGGAATGGTTCCTTCATTGCATAAATCAACAATCAGTCATTTCCTTGTTCCCTAAGTGAACTTCAAATGTCTTTTCTTACTGACTCCAAGACCTTTTATGGCATTTGATATCGACTCTTGGTATGTTGAAACAGAAAGTAGACGTAAGTTGCGCACAAGTAAAGCAACTGCTTTAATAACCTGTCTGTCTAACTGGGGGCAAGTGAAGATATTTGATAGTAAAAGAAAAAAAAAAAGCCCACCACTTTGCCCTTCAAAATAATTGCATGAAGTTGTATAGAGACTAAAAATTAAATGCATCTGTTGACTATTTAATGATTTGCTGTAGGAAACTAAGTGTTATGGGAAATATGGTTTGAAAAGACATTACCCATTTCTCTTGGTGAATCTAATTGTTTCAGTTGAATGAGAAAAAGTAGGAAGTAAGCCTTAAAGAAAAACAATACTTAGAGTAATTAGCTCTAATGCCTAATCACTTGAGTCATAAAGGATTTAGAAATTTATTAAACTGATCTATAAAGTCCCATACTTGCAAAGACTGACATCTTCCACTTGTTAACAAACTTCAAAGGCAACACTGTTTTTGTGTCCAATGTGTCTGTGGCTCAATTATTTTAATCAACAGCATATGCGATGGATAGTTTATGGAAACATTTTAATGGTCACAAACAAAACAAAATTCAAATCTATTACTTAGCAGTAGGAACAAAGCTGGCTACTCTGGCTGCGGTTATCCTGCAGCCTCTTTACTTCTGTATGAATACAACATGCAGTTTTCATAAGGCCAGAAACAGATTTTATAACACACTGTTTAAGTACAGTGCCTACCCTTTTAGACTATTTTATTGAATCTACATATTGAAAGTACTGGAGTAAAATGTTGATTGAGACTTTTGAGGCAAAACATTAGCTAATGAATTTTATTGGTGATTAGAAAATTAGTATTATTTCCGCACTCTAGGAGCACTTGAGGAATATGCTCTAGGAAACTTGTTGCTGTAATAGTAGGTGAGAATCGTAGGATCTTAGACAGAAACTAAGAAAAACTTTCAGGTAAGTATATGTTCCTGTAAATTCCTGATTTCATCTTTTGTCCTGTGTTTAGACAGAGAAGCTGACCACTTATCTGACATAAATTCACTCATACCATGAGATCCTACTCCTACTACCCAAAATATCTCCTCTACCTGAGTTTAAAGAACTGCCTTTAGAAAGAAAAATAATATTAAGTTACAAATGTCCCTTGAGCCAGATAATGCTTTTGTCTCTTTATACATCAGTAGGAATTAGTACATCCTACTTAGCTCACTGTCTCCTATTAGAGAACAAAATGTGAGAAGAGATGCCAATTTTAATAAGATCTGAAAGGCCTAGTGTAGAGCATTTCTCACAGAGCTGACTGGTGGAGTGCTCACTTGTTGGGTGTCCTTGATGTTTCAGAAATGAGATGGTGGTGCTCTGGTACACAGGGTTGCAAGAACTAGGGGAAGAAATGTTAACTTGATCTATTTGACAGTGTATAATCCAAGTTGACTCCTATGCTATTTCAGGGGAAGATGTAACGAACATTGGAAAAAACATGACTAAAATATCTGGCCTTTGTTCATAGATTTGAGACATATGGGTTATAGAGAAACCATATAAACTCTCTGAACTTCATTATCCGCTCTGTGTACCTCAAAGTGGCATTGTGACTATAATATAAATTGAGTATGGAGGACCACTGAAAACCTAAAGCACTGTGCAACGGTAAGGCAACGTAACACCAACATTCAACTTCAAAACCTAGTCCTTTCTTCATTGACACCTTTCTCTAGACTCTAGATTTCAGGAAGTATTCGTATCCAAAATGACTCAAACAGATATTCTTTTAAAAAATTTTCTATAATGGTAATGATAGAGCACTTGGCAACACTAGGACTTTCTCTCTATATAATACTTATGCATTCAATGTCTGTACATCATTGAGGCCTATATTCTTTGATTTATGATAGCTATTTAAATATATTCATATTTATCTTTAGAATTTGTGTACATATTTATCTCAAATATTGTCCAAAGTTAAAGTAATATTATCTGTCCAGAATAAATTTAATTATTCAAGTTCATTTTTATTAAATGATGTTGAAATGTGTTAAAGTAGAGACTAAACTACAAGAACATCCTGACGTTGGTAAGAAATTTGTCAAATAATTTGAAAAAGTTTAATCATCTTCAAAATGGAAGACTTCTTTTTTAATTAAAAAAATTTATTTTCTCTAATTGGCAAAGTGCAAATGAGGCAGAAAGAAAAGTTTTATCATTTTTAAATGCACATTTTTTTCTAAAAAAATAAAAGTAATAACTCTTCATTTTAGAAAATACAGAGAGGTAAGTAAATAAAACCAAAAATTGGGGGGTTATGGACAGACATAATCCCATTACTCAGAAATAACCAAAGATATTGGTCAGGCATATGAAAAGGTGCTCAGCATCACTGATATTAGAGAAGTCCAAATCAACACCACAATGAGATGTCATCTCACCCCAGTTAAAATGGCTTTTATCCAAAAGACAGATGATAACAAATGCTGGAGAGGATGTGGAAGGCAATAACAAACACTGGAGAGGGTGTGGAGAATAGGGAACCCTCCTACATTGTTGGTGGGAATGAAAATTAGTACAACCACTAAAGAGGACAATTTGGAGATTCCTCAAAAAACTAGAGCTACCATATGATCTAACAATCTCACTGCTGGGTATATACTTGAAAGAATGAAACTCAATATATCGAAGAGATATCTTTACTCTCATATTTATTGCAGCACTGTTCACAATAGTCATTATTTGGGAGCATCCTGTGTCCATCAACAGATGAATGGATAAAGAAAATGTGGTACATATACACAATGGAGTAGTATTCAGCCATAAAAAAGAATGAGATCCTGTCATTAGCAAAAGCATGGATGGAGCTGGAGGTCATTATGTTAAGGGAAATAAATCAGCCACAGAAAGACAAACTTCACATGTTCTCACTTATTTGTAGGGGCTAAAAAAAAATCAAAACAGTTGAACTCCTGGAGATAAAGAATAGAATAATGGTTACCAGAGGCCAGGGAGGGTAGTTGGGGCTAAGGGAGAAGAAGGGATGGTAAATGGCATCAAAAATAGTTAGAAAGAATGAATACAACATAGAATTTGATATAACAACAGGATGACTATAATTAATAATAATTTAATTGTACATCTTAAAATAACTAAAGGAGTACAATTAGATTGTAATACAAAGGATAAATGTACAAGGGTATGGATATCCCATTTTCCAAAATGTGATGATTACACGTTGCATGCCTATATCAAAGTATCTTCTCATGTACCCCGTAAATATATACATCTACAATGTATCCACAAAAATTAAAAGTAAAAAAAATTGCTGTAGGTCCCTTATCTTATGTTTTTTCTTTTATGTAAATATGATCATCTCAATTATTGTATAATATTGGATCCTGTGCTTTCCATTTAACATGATATGAAACTATATGTATTATTAAAATTCTAAAACAGCTTTTTGTATGTATAATTTCTCATACACATTGCTATATATATGTATATATATTCTTTATAAATATGTGGATTATTTTGTCAATATAATGCTACTGTGAGCACTTAGTATTTTTCCAGTGTTTTGCTGTTCTATATAAAACTACACTAAATGTTTTTCCAAATAAAACTTTTTCTGAACTTGGTATCATTTTCTTAATTTAGAATATAAGGAATTCAATTCCTGCCTAAAAGGTCGTGTGAGAACTGTTGAGGTTTTGATATATAAGGCTAAATTTCATATTTGGACTTTGATTTAAAACTTGATAGATTTTTGATTTTCCATCAATAGAATCATATCTCACTGAACTTCTGATTAGGAGAGTGAAAACCTTGTAAAGTTTTTGTTTCTTTTTACATGCCAGCGCCCCTAACGTGAGCACACACAGACACATATATATCACAAAATAGAGGAGAAAATGTTTTGCATAAAAGTATCTAATGTCTTTCTTTCTTGAAGGAAATGTAAATGACAATGTTGAAATACATAGTACTTATTGTCAATGTAACCTCTTGAGTGTTATCAGAGAAGGCAGAAAGGTTACCCCACCATCTTGTTTTTCAGATGTTCTCTAGCACCACCGTTCTTATCTTCTCAGTACCTATTCTCTTTCTTCCCTCCGTACTCGCTCCTCTCATCTCCAATCCATCGCCATTACCACACTGGCTTTGAAACATCACTAAAGCATTTTTAAGGAATACAATTCAAAATGGTATAATAATTTACATCATCTGCATTAACATAGTGAGTCTCTCTTTTTTTTGGTAATCTATTTTATTAGGTCTTTATGAAGGCTAAACTAGATAATACACATTAAATATTTGATAAGAGTGCTTAATGAATGTTCAACAAAGCATTAAGTTTCTTTTCTCCTCATGTTATTAATAAACTGACAGAGCAGTGATATAACACTAGAAAGCTTATAAGGTGTCTATAATTAATATCCAATACATATCAAAAGTACACTAGCTGGGGTAAAAAAAAAAAATCCTAAAGTTTGGGAAAATCTTCCTCAGGGAGACAAGTGCTATCACTAAACACATAGCTATCTAGAGACATGCATCCATTTCTTTTCTGCTAACATTCTGAAGAATTTTTCTGTGGTAGACATGACTAGAAGAGTTATCAGAGGATATAATATTTTTAGTGTTTGGAATCAAGCAAAAAAAGTAGATTTTAATATAAATTGTTGTCCCTGTACTTCTATTTTTCTGTCTTTTTTAACATAATTTTTTTTTGTATAACTTAGTGGCACCAGTATGAATTAAGTGCCCAAAACCTTGGAAGTATTAAAAATAACTTATGATCGGGATTTATTTAAAATATAAAACTGACTTAATTGTACTAATAATTTAATGACGCATGTATTTGTATTTCAAAACAGTCCATTTAAAAACAAAAATTGTTGCTTATGTGAGGAAAGAGATTTAGCTAGCCAGCGTAGCACAGGCATGACGAGATGGCCTGTAGTCTGTTGGAAACAGTGCTATCTCCTCACCTTTAAAAAGACAGCATTGGATGGCAAGTCTTTAAGAAAACTTTGTTTCTCCATCGTGAAATCCATAACATCTATACCAAATTTACAATATTTCTTTCTGCATTAATCATATAGAAAGACAAACATCAACAGGATATTTTAAAAATTTTATAAGAAAATTATTACTGGCATCAAACTCTATAACATCACACATTATACCCTCACCTTCAGACAATGGAAATGTAATTAAAAGTAGATTGGGTTAATGTACTAATATTCTGAATAAAATTAAATCCTACCAATTAAAGACAACAGAATAAAATATTTTGAATATTTCAGCAGATGTATTTGAAGAATATTCTACCCCTAACAAAATTAGTTTGCACTACTAATACATATTATCATAGGCCAGATCAGGCTGTTCTCTCCTGCTAATGTGTCAAATAATTACACTTTTTATAACCAAGGAAATGGGGTGTGCTCTCTAAAGGTCTCTACATAATCATCCCCCTTCAGAACAAGCCCGAAGTTTTGAATCTTGAATAATACAATCTTGAGGAATACAAGACAATCTATCATTTATAGATTCTAGAACAGATGGATAAGGCTAACTTTTTTGGCCTTTGTCTTAAACACATGATGGGTCTCTTTTTTCTTAAATATATATGAGTGTACTGTCACAGGTATGTATTAAAGTAAATTTTACTTGGTTTATATGTACTTTTTAAAACATGTTTCCTCTGACCACAATGATTCTATTCTTCCCTACATATTGCCTTAGCTGGGCCCCCAGAATCTTCTCTCCATCTTCCTGTCCTTTTTCCTATGCACACCCCATTCCAGAATAAGAATATAAGTGCTATTTCAATCAATATTTATTTCCTTACCAGGAATTAATCTTCAAGGGAACAATTACTATTGCATTACTTTTGTCATCTATTGGTTTTGCCCAAATGTTATTCTAATTATTTCCCCAAAAAAGAACCTTACATACAATATATTCTACCCTCAAGGAGTAAACACTTGAAAAAAGAAAGACAAAAACCTTGTATGTGTAATTGTGTCTGGAGTTTCTTCCTTCCAGTGGGTTCATGGTCTCACTGACTTCAAGAACGAAGCTGCCGACCTTCGCAGTGAGTGTTACAGCTCTCAAAGGTGGCACGTGGAACAAAACAGTGAGCAGCAGCAAGATTTATGGTGAAGAGCGAAAGAACAAAGCTCCCACAGCATGGAAGGGAACCCAAGCGGGTTGCAGCTACTGGCAGGGGTGGCCAGCTTTTATTCTCTTATTTGTCCCCACCCACATCCTGCTGATTGGTCCATTTTACAGAGTGGTGATTGGTCCATTTTACAAAACTCTAGCTAGCTACAGAGCACTGATTGGTGAGTCTTACAATCCTAGCTACAGAGTGCTGAGTGGCGCATTTTACAATCCTCTTATAAGACAGAAAAATTCTCCAAGTCCCCACCTGGCCCAGAAGTCCAGCTGGCTTCACCTCTCATAATGACCATAAAAATTAAGGTGCTTTTAGTTTTTGCTTTACAGAAAATATAACTATGTTTCTAGTCATGAAATATGTAGAGAAAAATAATCATGTGTTACAATGAAATGTAATGAGAAAAATGTAATAAAAAACCTGGCATTCAGCTGCTGACCTTAAAAAATAGGATTACATTGCTTCTCAGCCTTTTGGCTAAGATCAAGTGTGAAAAATAGGATTACATATTTGGTCCCTAGTTTTGCAGTCAAGGGAATTAATTTCGGAGAAAAATGTTGAGCTTCTTTCTTTTTTTTTTAAATTTAGTTTTGAGGTTGGAAGACTCATGTCACATAATGATTTTAATACCTAAAATATTTTTGTTTACAATTTTGGTATTTTGCAGCAAGTTAAAATACCAAAGAGAAAGTAAATGATACAGTAGAAATGTCTTCTGGTCCAGAGTGAATTGGAAGTTTTGAAGAATAGAGATGCTGAGACAAAAGAGTTGGCCTGACTGTCTCTTGTTGAAGATTGGGAGAGGGGAAGGAGGGTTCAGTAAGGTGCATGAAGAGGGGAGAGCAAGGCACAGTCATGTCAACATGGCAGATCTTTGTGATCCTGTAGCAAGAACTCTTGAGCTTAGCTAGTATAAAATAGACAAGACCAAGGACCAGATGACAATATGTCTAGAGAGTCTGCTGGAGGAAATATGGTAAATTGAATTATTGCTCTCAATACCTCACTAGCTTCTCTCATAGAAGTATACATTTAAGGCCTTTAACATGTAAATTTCCAGTGCTTCTGACCAGAGTATGAGGATTATACACCCCTCCACCTGACCACCATACACTGATTTTGGTTTGGACATATGTCTTTCTTTGGCCAGTGTGCTCTAGGTAGAAGTGGCAGTGTGCCAGTTTTGAGCCATGGCCTTAAGAGGCATTGCATATTTCTGGTGGGCCCTCTTGCTCTTTTGGTCTCCTTTATGAGAAGATCACAACCTGGGTAGCAATGACTGTGAATACTAAGCATATGAAAAAACCCAAATCAGACCCTCAGCAGAAAGCAGAGCCACCTAAGCCAAAGCACAAACCTATGACCCACAACAAAAATAAATGTCTTTGTATGACATTGATATTTGGGGGACATTTTTGCATGTGCAAAATTATCACAGGAGAAATCTGATAATATAGGGAGGGAGTCAGCAGAAGGACCTTGCCGTGGGAGGGCTCTCCTTCCAGGGCTACAGATCAGACTCTCCAAGCTCAAATGAGGGAATTGTACTAATTCCAGCATAAGCCTAGATGAGGCCCATCAGTAGAGGAATACTCCCTCTTCCCAAAGATACTAAGAGATCAGATTAGGTTATGTCATCAGTCTTCCCTCTCCAAGGCCAGCTGGGCAAACAGTACCTATGTGGACAAAAAATATAACCTTAGAAATCAGAGGGAACAGTGAACATTTCATCCAAGGGCCTGACACTTCCTTGCTTCCATGAGTTCTCAGGCATTTCTGCTACACCTAGAATTCATCTTCCAAGAAGAAAATTGAAATGAGGAGGCTGAGAAACAGAAATAATTATTCAAGAAAGAATAAACAGTTCTTAAATAGACAATGTATATCGTCACTCAGTTTGGGCTTTAAAAATTAGCTGTTTAGGCTGGTCGTGGTGGGTCATGCCTGTAATCCCAGCACTTTGGGAGGCCTAGGCGGGCGGATCACGAGGTCAGGAGTTCAAGACTAGCCTGGCCAAGATGGTGAAATCCCATCTCTACTAAAAATACAAAAATTAGCCAGGCATGGTGGTGGGTGCCTGTAATCCCTGCTACTTGGGAGGCTGAGGCAGAGAATTGCTTGAACCCAGTAGGTGGAGGTTGCAGTGAGTCGAGATTGCACCACTGCACTCCATCCTGGGAGACAGAGAGAGACTCCGTCTAAAAAAAAAAAAAAAATTAGCGTTTTAATTCCTTGTTTGCTTGTTTGTTTTCCCCTGATAACTAAACATTAGGGGGTCAGGAGAAAGACTAGACTGGTTCTGGGAAAAGTAAAGATGATTTTCTCTATTAATCAAGTACCAAATTGAATTACAACTAGTTAAAATGGTTTGTTAAGGTTTCAAGGAGGAAGTAGGATATATAAGCAGAATTAAGAAAGAATAGGAAAAGATAAATTGTGGTGAAAGATGAGTGGTGTGGGTCTCCATTTTGTTTCCCTCTATCCAAATTTGGTGCTTCCATGTACCCTGTGGTTGTTTGTGAAGAAGGAAAATCACTCAAAGGAAACAAAGATAGTTTCACAGTTCAGTTCTTTCTGGTATTTTTTTTTTTTTTAACTTTTGTGCTTATCTAAAAAGAGTGAAGTAAGAGCATGCCAAAGGGTGTAATTTCGTTTTAACTTGAGATTTCTGTATGTTTTTAAATACCACTTTTCTAAATAAACTGTTCCCATGAAGTTTAAAAGGCAAAGAAAACACAAGCATTGTAACCTTATTAATTGTTGCAAAATCACTACCAATGGAAACTTTTGTACTTAGAGTACTATTCTGCTAAGTAAATCAAATAATTCAGCTGTTGCTCTTCTTATTATTTTCGTTTACTTTGAATCACAGAGGATATTGATAGGCTTTTAAGTTCATAAAATGTGCACACTGATGAATATAAATAGCTATTTCTTAAAAATTGCATCTCTGGCCATTTTTTTAAATCAACAAATGTCTATTTGTGGATTGGGTTTGGCTGTGGATCTAGTCCATAATTCCATAATTTTGGTTCTTGCATATTACTGATGCTTGGTCTGTTACTTTTTATATTTGTTATGGACTGAATGTTTGTGTCCTCCCCAAAATTCATATATTCAAATCTTAACCCCCCAATGTGATGATATCAGGAGGTAGGCCCTTTGGGAGGTAATTGCATCATGAGTGGAAAGCTTTCATGAATTTGATCAGTGCCCTTATAAGATGAGACAGGAGAGAGATGATTTTTTTTCTCTCGACCATGTGACAACAAAACGAAAAAAAATAGCCATTTCAAAAGAGGTAGAGTGTCCTCACCAGACACTGGATCTTCTGGAGCTTTGATCTTGGACTCCCCAGCCTCCATAACTGTGAGAAGTAAATGCTGTTTAAGCTACCCAATCTGTGGTGTCTCGATATGGCAGCCTAATCAGACTAACACAATAGTCAAATAACATATTATCTTGATTTGTCACAAATATCTACCATAGGCAATTAATTTTTTTGTGTTCCTGTTGATTACAAAAGCAATAAAACATAAAGAAATAAATTTATTAACTGAATCTCAGTATGATTTGATTTCCAGTCCATCTCTGTTGACTTTAAAAAAGTCACAATAGGGATTAACATACTTTTATTAAAAATTATCAATCTTAAAGTTTATTCTCCTTTTAAGTGTTTAGATTTTACCTCTTGAAATGCTTTCTGCAATTCAGTGAAATATTTCTATTCAGATAGTAGTGACATTAGCAGTTTGAACCAGATTAGAAATACAAGTGACAACTCTGAGGGAAGATGCCTCAGAAGTTCTAAGATTCGAGATTGTGTACATTGATTTTTAGCAAAACATTTTTACTACTTTTGTCTTTGAAAAACTTAATAGGTGAAAGTCCTGCACATTACATATAATCATTGATGTTATAGCACTACTATACATGATACTGCAGTGGTTTACAAAACTATCCCTGCAGAAATTCAATAAACATTTTAAAGCAGGAGTCTTGAAAATATTAACATATTTTCTGGCTCTGATTTGCCAAGATACAATTTCTTATCAAGATTTCACTTTATTATTTAAAATTACATTTCTAAATTAATTAATTGAATACTTTTCTGGAATAGATAAGTGACTTTTATGTCCTTTGGTTTTTGTAAAAAAAAAATTTACATTTCTACTTGAAAATAACATATATAAAACACACATTTTAAAATACAAAATCACCACTCCTAAGCAGTACCATTAAGGTAAGACCAATAATACAAACTTCACATAGTTCTTTCTGAATTTAGTCTTCTGTTGAAATGCATATGTACCATAAATCTCTGTGATCAGTCGCTGCATTTATTATATCAGCATACTATTCTAAAACTTTCCATTTCTCTTGAAGAAATTGGTCTCCAGCCTTTCTGGTTTCCATTTACTTATTCATTTTCATACAACAGAGACACTCTGGTGGTTCCATCTATTGGGCCTTAGTTTCTCCATGAAGAAACAGAATACCCCTCCTCTGAAAAAGTTCTGTTAGATACTTCTCTGAGGGAACACTGCTACAGGTGATAAATATGAACTGTACCCTTGTTTTGAGGTTAATGTTTTTCAAATGCACTGTTAGATTATTTTCAAAATGTTGTCAGTAAATTAACATCTTTAATTTGGAGCTGATACAAAATCAAACTAAATAATGCAGAATTTTCAAAAACCATTTTAGATTTTGCCAATTTTTTACAGAGTTGAATAAAATTTCTTGTGTTAGCCTATGAAAGGCTAACAAAAGTTAGCTACTGTAAATAACTTCATCACTGTGAGCACTATTAAACATTCAAAACAAGTTCATGTTGTCTTATGGGTATGGTAATATCTGAAGTAAAGTGAAATATACCATGTGAAAATGAAAATGTTAAAAAAACCCAAACCATGAAAAATCTAAATACATCAACATATCAACAACTATGATTAAACAAATAAATCAAAATTTTAATATGTGTTTTCTGTCCAGGCTCTAAATTTTAATATAATAGTTTTAGTCTTCTTTGCATTCTTGTAAATCACACTCATTTTCAGTAATGTTGTTCTTTTGGTCTATTTCCATAATATAATGTTCACGCTTTGGAGTTACTCTGAAATAAATACTCTTCAATTCTTTTAGAAATAAATATTCAAAGGCAAGTAAATGCATATGAACTCTCACACACACACAACTTACAGGTAGTAAAAGGAGTCAGAAATTCTGTCAGATGTCACAAGTTTGTTAATGGAAGAAGATGTGGGAGTTATTGTATCTTGGCATCTAGATGGCATTCCTTTGACTATTCTTTGGTTTATTTGAACCATCATTTCACCTATTTTCTGTTCATGTAACATAGGGCATCTTAAATATTATTTCTATACTATTTCTTTCACATATCTAATCTTAAGAAGCAGTTTAATAGTTGTATTATAAATGTCAACATCTTTAAAAATTTCAATTATTATGTATTCTGATAGATGCATTCTCGTTATTGCACATATCAAAATGAATTTAGGAAGTTTAACTTCTTTAAGATTTAATGTTTGTGTGTGTGTGTGTGTGTGTGTGCATACATATGTATAAATACACACAGAGACGTTCCTGTGAAATATAGTATCGGATGGGTGAGATCTGTTTAGAAATCTCATGCATAGATTATTGGTCAGATTGCAGAGATATCTGAAGCAGAAAAGACGTTAGCTCAGCATAATGAATATGTCTGCCAGCCATTTTTATAATGACTTGCTGCAGTTTTTATTGTCTGACAAACCGTATGCTGTGTTGTACTGTGAGCTTTCTTGTTCGACATAATCAAAAATGATGCAATGTATCCCTCGAAGTCTAGCTGGATGAAAGGAAGGCAGCAGAGTGCTGCTTCTGCCAATAGTTTGGTTGCATATTCTGTTGAAATTGTTCTGCAGGAGATAAATGCACAATTACCATCATTTATAATGCATTGTTTATAATCTATTGCAGAGATATTATTCAGATTATAGAGTTTTTAAATCCATTCATACATCCAAAGCTTCTTCCCACACGTGAATGAAACCAGCAGGTGTATTTAAACCTCTTGAGATAAAAATATTTACTTATACTTAGAAAGCTATGAAATAATTTACTCTTGGTTTGTTAATTTATTACTACATTTTATATGACATTAAAAAACATTTGCTTATCAGGGAAAAAATATTTCAAAAGATAAAAAATCCTAGTTAATTAACAGTTAAATACATCAGTATTTCATTAAAGGTTTAGAATTAATATGAGTGATCATTTTCAATCTAGCACTTTCGTATGTATAAAAAGATCCATGCTTAGTTTTAATAAGAATGTATTAATATAAGGTCTATAAAGTACACTGGGCAGGAGTGTTGTACAATAGAACTGCATGGTATGTATATTCACTTTGGTGATAAATGCTTCATTCCTTCTTTAGAGGATTATTAAAAGCATTCTCTGGAGGAATAAAATGGTGGAAGTCACACATTTAATAGCTCAGGTACAAAGAGTCAGATTGTGCCAGTTGGCAAAAGTTAGCAGGAAGCTGTCACAATAAATGGCAGCAGCTGCTCATAGTTCTAAAGAGTATGTCCCAGTCAGAACTGAAAACTGATGGCATCTACATTAATACTACCTTAATGGCCCATCTGCTGCTCCATAGGGTCCCTAGCTGCTGTATGGAGTCATAGGCATTTGACAGGCAGTCTCTGTATGCCAGACGCACATTGTGCCAAATGTTTTAGGCTGCTTCATCTCGTTCTGATCTGTCAGATTCTCCCTACTCATTTATCAGGCAAGGAGTTATGAGGATTTTTCTTTTCTACACATCATTGGCTTTCACCATTGGGGCAGCTAAGAATTTGGAAGGCAAACTATTTTGGTTATTATTTTTTTTCTAATTGATGATGCAAAGCAAAGTTGTCTAATATACTGTACTGTAGTGGGTAGGTTAACAAAGCACTATGACAAGCAAGCCCTGTGGAGAAATCAATTGAGTGAATTTTAAAATGCAAGGCTGCATAAATATGTTTCTGTGATTATAATGGAGGAAAATATTATATATTTCTATAGAATCTTATTAACTGGGCACATATAAAGAAAGCTTACCTTTAGGTTACTAACATAAAAAATATTAATATCTTACTGGAATACTGTTAAAATACTTTGATAGGAAATGAAAACTTAACATTTACGAGCATTTCTTAAAACTTCTATTTCTAAAGTTGAAAAACCTTCAAAGTCAAGTCAAACACAAATACGAACAAGTTTCTGTCTTGGAGCAGTTGATTAAATTGTACATAAATAATGTTCAATGTTGATAATGAAGTACTATTCATATTTAATGTTCTGAATGGTCATCGCAGTGCAATTCATATGTCATTAAGTAAGGAACTAATGGAAAATGTATTATCAAATTTATAATTCTTATATCAAAAATGTGAAAAATTTCTTTATGATAAAGATCTCTTGACAATGGGGTAAATCATAACTCTTGAATTAAACAGTTATGGCATTTCTCATTTTAGGGACCAGCCACAAAATGGCTGCCAATTATATACGTTTTAGGAAACTTAGTTATCTTCTGTTGAAGAGAGCTGACAGATAAGCCCTGCTCCCACTAGAATCTCCCTAGCCTTCTTGATACTCTAGATGTTTCTAAAACATAATTGCTCCATATTTGTAAGTGTCCTTCTGTCAATATGACCTATATAGTTTTTTTAATGGTTTCTGTCTCTTTGTTTAGAATATCCAGATATTGGAGGTTTAATCTGATTGTTTTAAGATCTTACGATAGACAAATAAAAATGATACACACAAAAAACCCTATCAATAGGTATAGATAAACCAGACATGTCAAATGTTATGGTGTTCAAACAAGAAAGTGTGGGTGAAACTGTTACTTTTTTCTAAGTTCCTGCAGGTTTCCCAATCACAATCAGTAACAATAGCAACAATAATATTAATACTAATTTTAAAAGAAACTGTTAAATTATTGCTTTTTTAAGAAACTCAATCAATAATCAATTTGCCTTGAAGAATAGATCATATGGAAGCGACAGAGTTTAATGCAAGCATGTGGGTATGCAAGTGCATGTGCACACACATGTGTTGCGAAGCCATGGGAAATGTTTTTGGTGGGTTCACATATTTAATTAGTGTTAAAATTTCCTTAATTTCTGTGAGTCTATGCTATTTCAATATAGGTATTTTTAAGATACGAAACAATCAATATAGCAGTTTAATATAATTTTTAGAGATGTTTAAGATGTCTTAAATTATTTCTGTATTCAAATAGACCCAACATTATGGTGATTGTTACCCAGTCTTCAGTAGAGTTAAAATCTTAATTAAGTATTGAAACCAATTTGTAATTTGTGCTATTGTATTCTTGTGACAGTACATCGTGGGCACCTTGTCTGGCAGGTACAAAGCACTGAAGTTTTTGGTGAGAAGGGTCCGGCACAGCCCTGTTCTTTCCTATGATGCTCTTGCATCACTAATTTTCATTGGCATTTGGGAATCATCTTCCAGGATAAAAAAGTACCGGTTATCCAGAAGAGATTGGGCATGTTCAGGGTGGTATGGCCATAGACAAGTACCAATTATTTAATACTTAGATGTGCCAGAGATGGTATCAGAAGCATTGTATATTGTTTTTGGTCTTCGCAACAACTCTGTGATGAAAGTATTACTCTGCTATACAGATACCGAAAAGGAGACTGGAATCGTACCTAATTTACCCAGGATCACAAATGAGATTGAGTTGGATTTGAACCATGGCTGTGAGAAGCCAAAGTTATACTGCTTGATTGTTTACAACTGTGATCTTTAAAACGATAAAGTATCAGACATTCTAGGTATACGTTAAAGAAAACAGTACTGGAAGAAGCAGTGTGGGTCTAGAGAAAGGGCATGCCATAAAAGGAGTCTGGCAGACAAAGTGAGCCCAGGGTCAAAGCCTATACGTCAGAGGGGAGTGTTTGTTCTCACCACAGCATGTTGGTGACAGCAGAGCTCATGGTGACACAGACATCTCTTTGACATTTGTAGGTTCTTGGGAAATGGCTTTGACTGTGTATTATAAAGGCTGCAAATCTTTGGGACCTAGGCAACTTTGCTGTGGGACAGCCCTTGATGAAATGTAATAGAAAAAGAGAGTGCTGCTTTTCACCATGAGGTAGGTGGCACTAAGGATAAATTTTCAGTGCAAACAACATCTAATTGGCTTCAGCAATTGCTTGTGAACTACCACAGAAGTGTCTGGCCCAGAGAAATACCTCTCAGTTCTAGCTTCTCATACTGAAGACAACGGTGTACAATGATCAGGCTAATTTGTGAAGGCAGGTAAACATAAGGAAATTTAGAAAATTGGAGAGGAAAACACAGAAAAGATAAGCTCACTTACAAGTCAAATAAATGTGACTATTACAGAAATTTGGGGTATTAATGTAAATTGCCTTCATTGTACAAAAAGCATGTTAAGCATGGGGCGGTAGGATTTGTACTTTTGGCCTTTGTTGTCAGAGTTAATTCTTATGCAAATACTTTAGAGTGGTTTTCCTAGGCTAGAGATATGGAAGATGAAAATTTTGTTTTCATACAGCAATGACTAATATGTAGAAGAAATTCAAAGTAGTGGCCAATCTTTAACTTACTATTACTTGAAGTAGAACCGTTTTCTTTTTTTTTTTTTTCCAGAATTGTATTTAAGGCTTTGAGTGCATGCATTATTTTCCCAGAAAAATAAAAGAGCAAAGAAACAAAAAATAGCAGAGAAATTTGAGACAGAATAAGACCAACAAAAGATCATTCCCTCAAAAGTTACAGCGGTATTTTAATATGAACCCCTGTAAGGGTTTTAATGCAGAATTTCTTAAATAAGAGTTTTTCTAGCTTTTCCAGTGATTAAAAGTAAGAAATCAAAAGGAAAAGCTAGAAAAATAGAAATGTGCTTACAGCTCTTTGTGGTGTCCATGAGCTCATATTACTTATGTGATATAATGAATTCTAATACAGAATTATAATGAAGATAATAGAAAAATAATGGCTCACTACTCCCAGCTAGAGATGTTGACAAGATCCCATTTGGATAGGATTTTGCTGAGTTAAATAATTTTCTGGAGAGCAAGAAATTTTTCTTAGAACACAGTCCTGAGAATGAAAGAAGAAATGTGAAGAAGACAAGTAATAGAGTTGGCCTTAACAGGAAAAATATCTTGAAAGAAAATGCCTTCAGATTGCTCTTTGAAGGAAACAATGCCACAGATAGAACTGTAAGGGAAGCTAAACCTTTTGTATGTGTCCTTCCAGTACTTCTACTAGGGTCTTGCCTGCCATTTGCTCTTATAAATCATTTCATCTTTCTGACTCAGGCAATCTAGAGCCCTAACATGGCACAGTATATCTGTAAATATGGCTAAATTATGTCAGTCTCTATTGGTTGGCTTGGTTGTATGTGTTTGTGTGTGTGTATCTTTATTTTTGCAGTAGTCGGTCATAAACGTTTAGTCAGATAAACTCATTCTTATTGTGCAACTAGCCAATATATGATCTCTTCTAGGTAGTTTACTGCTATAATACCTAAAACCAATTGAACTTTTATAAATATTAATCAATAAATATATAATTGAGATAGGAATTTCCTGGGGGGAGGGAGACTCTTAGTGGCAAATTAATATTAGCCTCTTTTACAGCCATTTTAAAAATACATTCTTGTTAACTAAACCCTTTTCAGGGTCCTTGTCTTTCAAAGGATCCTGGGACTCCTCAGTTGCAATGGGTGCATCTATATTTGCTTAAAACATTAAAAGTGACCCCATTCTTCATACCAAGTGATTGAATTGGAGATAGGAGCTTGAAACATTCTATTCTGTGAAGGGTTTGGTTAATATACCAAGCACGGTTTGGCAGAAAATTGGTAAGAACCTGTATCATTGATGTCACTGAACTAACAACAAAAAAAAAAACCTGAAAATAATCAATTCCAGAATTCTTGTTATGTGAAATAATAAACCACTTACTGTTTAGCTATTTTGTAGCGTAGTACTCAGCTGCTAACAACTTAAGTTATTCTAACTGATATAGTCCTTTTACACAAGAACTTAAGACAAAAAAACATAGTAGAGTAAATTGGTTTGAGTATCCAGGTGTAGGCAGAGAAGTATTTATATAAGAGGTGAAGCTAAGGAAGGCAGGTTAGAATTAGACTACAAGGGTCCTAATTCCAATTTTAGACATTTGACTTGCATTGTATAGACAGAAGGGACAGGTATTGAGGATTTGGAGCAAGAAGTCTGAAATGATGAAACCAGTGTCTTTCCAACATTGATCTTGATTTTGTGGCAATATATACAATTTGTTGGGGGGGAAGCAGTCTAAAAATAGGGACATGAACTGGGAGAACAAGTGTGAAGCAATGAAGATTAGAATGACAATTGCAATGAAAAAGAAAGGATTAGGCAAAAGAAGTTGAAAATCAATTGATAGACTTAATGACTGGTTAAATACAGGGAATGAAAAGAAGAGGATGAGATAATGATTGTTCTGAGGTTTTGAGTCTTGAGTTCAGTGGACTGAAGGTTTGTGTCACTCTTTAATTCATAGGTTGAAATCCTAATCCCCAATGTGATGGCATTAGAAGGTGGGACCTTTGGGAGGTAATTAGGTCATGAGGGTGGATCCCTCATGAATGTTATTGGTGCCTTTATAAGAGGGGACCCCAGAGAGCTCTCTTATTCTCTTTATACAATATGATAAAATGAGAAATCTTCAGTTTGCAGCCTGGAAGAGGGCCTTCACAAGAAACTCACCATGTTGGTACCCTCATCTTGGGCTTTCAACCTCTAGAACTTTGAGAAATAAATTTCTGTTGTTTATAAACCACCAGTCCATGGTACCTTGCTATAGAAGCCCAAACTGATTAATACACTGAGTAAATGAAAGAATAGACCCATTAACTGAAAACAGGACAATCAGGAAGAAAGGTTAATTTTGAGAGGCGAAAACCAAATTGAGTTTGAGAAGGTGAGTAGAGAATTCAACAGAAAAATATCTTTTATGCTGCTGGAAATTCAGAACCATTCTTTAAGATGAGAATTTCAGACTGATTTGAATTATATTTGTGAATATAAAAAAACTTTTTAATGCATAAACCATACCTTTTTATCCTACATGTAGTATAAGTCTCAGAAGAAACTCACATTTGTTTAGCACTAATAGACATTTAAAACTCCTATGTCTTAAAGTTTAGTTTCAATTTATTATATAGTAGGTAATTTGTTCTTAAGTAGGTGATAATAGAGATTGAACTCTTTAAGTAGAGACTGATTATTATGTCATTACAATATGACTTAAAAAAATTCGTAGGGACTGTAGGAAAGGAAAAAATACTGGAGACAAAGGTTTCAGGAGTGTGTGTGTGTGTGTGTGTGTGTGTGTAATCATTGTGCCCAGTTACACAACAAGAAAAAATAAACCCACTCAGTTTTATTAACTTTGCTAAATTCAATAAATGTTCTCTTGACAAGAAAAATACAACAAATTTCTTTGTCCTCTTTTTTCTCTGGTTGGAAATACCAATTATCATAATGGAGGATAATGAGAAAACATTTTTCTGTGAGAGGAAGCCTTAGTAGATATAAAAACAACTTTTTAAATATTTGTTTTTTTGAATCTGAGAAGGCAGCCACCAAGAAAAAAAGCACTGATAGACCTGGAAAACGAGATACTAAAATTTCTGAAGGGAATATTTATTTTTTTAAGGAATCCAAAGAAAACCATAAGAGTAACATCAATATGATATTGATATGAACATTGGTGTAACACAGAACAGATCCTTGAGGAGAAATTGGTCAGCCTGTGACTTGGTTAAATTGATAGCACATTGTAAAACTCAATATGTATTTCCAATTCAGTGGCATGGACTACATTTTACTGTGGTGGAGAAAGTATTAGGGAATACTTTCAACATGTGACTGGTAGAACTAGACCATCACTGCCTAGCTGAGGACCTTATACAAAGTTTCTCTCTATCATGCCATTTCTCCATCTGCTGAATGGGAATAGCACATTCTCTAATTTACAGAATTGTAAGCAATATTTTCAAAGGTGTGTATGTTTTGAAAAACAACATTTTATGCATACATAGGGAATAAAAATAATATTATTTGAGTAAAAGAAATTTTGCGGCTGGGCGTGGTGGCTCACACCTGTAATCCCAGCACTTTGGGAGGCCAAGGTGGGTGGATCACAAGTTCAAGAGATTGAGACCATCTTGGCCAACATGGTGAAAACCCGTCTCTACTAAAAATACAAAAATTAGCTGGGTGTGGTGGTGCGCACCTGTAGTCCCAGCTACTCGGGAGGCTGAGGCAAGAGATTGCTTGAACCCAGGAGGTGGAGGTTGCAGTGAGCTGAGATCGAGCCACTGCTCTCCAGCCTGGAGACAGAGTGAGACTCCATCTCCAAAAAAAAAAAAAAAAAAAAAAAAAAAAGAAAGAAAGAAAAAAAAAGGAATTTTGCCTATTTCCAATGTAAGAATGAATGCAGCCAGTTGACATATCACACAACCAAAGGGAAAGGAGGCCTGTCATTTAGGAAGTGATGCAAACAGAAAAGGATTCTATATTGAATTACAGTTTTAAATATTTGCCCTGTCCATTTGCCCATTGCCTTTATTTTTTTTTTTTTCCCCTTTCAGGGACACAGGTGATAAAAGTATTACTTCTACTTTATGGGTCCTCCATTTCCACTGCTTTCTTTATAAGCCTTTTTATTTCTTTCATGACTCATTTTCTTGGTTGCTTTCCTACGTGTCATCAGTGCCCCTTGTTAGATATTTATTTGAGGCTACTCTTTGAGAACCTTGCAATCTATTTTTTATTTTTGAGGTAATGTTTTTGTTTTTTCATTTCTTTCCTGAGTTCAATCAACTTTCTTTATCATCTCTATGCCTATTTCTAATTTTTATTTATGAATTTCTCATTCAAGATGCTTTTGCATATCCTCAAATGCTTGAGTATATTTAATCATATTTGTCATGTTGATTTTCAGTTTTCTTCGAATTCAAGGTTATTTTGTAGAAGGAAGTGGTTTACTCAGTTGGTTTTTTTGTGACATTTTCTTCCCTGATTTTTTGCAATAGCTTAATACGGACTTATATTTCCTATTGTTTACTTTTATACTGAGGTATTTCATGAAATTCCTAGCTTAATGTCACAATTTCACCCTGTTAGTATAGCAACTCCAGATTCTCTGTCCTGTTTGTTTCTTTATTTGTTTTGGTGTGGTAGGATGCGGGTTGTGAGTCTTCTGAATTTATGGTTTTCTTTGGCAAGGATCCTGTATTTCTCCTGTCTTATTTTTTTCTTTTCCTCTGTGCCACACAATTGTCAGAGTGCTTTTCCCATTTTTGTTTTTGTTCTATTGTCTTTCTCAGAAGCTATGCATTTTGAAAAGTGTCCTTTTTAAATTGAACCTGTCCTTCCACATATACTTTGAAATTTCTTCCCTGTAGTCGATGCTCTGATCTGCTTGAACATTGTTTTAGTATTTTTAGATTGAGGATGGACTTAATCTTTTGGTATTTGTTTTGATCACTCTTAGGCACCTTTACCCAGTTTTCTTCTTTTTTCCTCTCTGAAGTTAGTCTTGATCTGGTTTTGCTTCCTCAAAGCCTTACAGCAAGGCAATAGGGCAGGGAGGGAAAGGAAGCACAAGAGTCAGCCTATAAAAATTTGGTAACTTTTCTCTTTCTACATACACTTGTTTTGATGCTTCAGTATTGTCTATTTTTGATTAATGTTGAAGGCATAGCTTTATGTAGAGTTTACATTTTTGTTCTTGTTCCTATTGTTTGGGGTAATATTGGAAGGTAGGAAGCTATGCAGATGCCACTGTCTGTAGCCGCCTGGAAGTATGAGATTTTATGTATAACTGTTATAAACATTTGAGTGAAAGTCTTTTTGTGTATGTATATTTTTATTTCTTCCGGATAAATATATAGGGGTGGAGTTCCTGGGTCATATGATATACATTTAACTTTTTAAGAAATTGCCAAACAGTTCTCAAAAGTAGTTGTATAATTTGAATCTCCCACTTGCAATGTAGAGAGTTCCAGCTGATGCAGAGATTAAGAGCAGACTGAAAATACTCTATGTTTGATCTTTCATTGTTGCTGCTATGAAGTCATCTATCAGTTTTATTGCTTTTCTTTTTATTGGATCTTTCTTTTATCTCTGGTTACATCTAATATCTTCTTTTCGTCTTTGATGTTCTACAGTTTCACCAGGATATTTGCAGATGTGATTTATTTTCAGTTATAATGCTTGAGATCCATTTGGCTTTTTTAGGCTCAGGATTAGTGCTCTCCCATAAACCTGGAGAAATATTAGCCATCATCTCTGACCGCTGGTCATTGCTTCATCTCCTTTATTTCATGTTCTTGTTCTAGTACTAGTATATTAGACTAACTTTTAAATTTTTCATGTATTAGTTTGTTTGAACACTTCTTTTACATAAATTCTTTGGATCTATGTTTTGATTACATTGACATTTTAGTTATATTATACACTTTAAAAATTCTATATTACTTTTTTCAGTATGATTGAATGCCCTTTATGAACTCTTATTTCTTGCTTGTATTTTTGAGCTTGTCTTTTTTCATATTAATCATATTTATTTTGTATTTGGTGCTGATCATTTCAATATCTAAAATCTTTAAGGATGTGAATTTACTGTTCATCCTTAGATCTTATTCATGGTGCTTTTTTCCCTGTATGTTTTGTAAATTTAAATGTAAGCTGCTTATTTATCTTAAGAAATATCTTAAAGTATAATTCTTTGAAAAATTCTTTTTTGCTTGAGTTCAAATTACAATTCTCCAAGAGTATTCATGCTTGCTTCTGTCAATTTCCTGAAATAAACCCAAACCAGGACCACTAAAATTAAATTTTTTCATGATATTTTCCAGACATATTGGAAGGCTGAATTATGATTACAACAAATTCTTAGGGAAGAATTTGTGTGTGTTCATTTGTTTCCTCCACTTAGTGCCAAGATTAGGACAGGCAATATTCCTTGTTCTTTCTTTCTTGTGGCAACTTCATTATTATATCACCTTTAAAATAAGGATATATCCACAGAGGTCTTAGCTTTACGTGGGGAATTTTTTGTTACATTCCCCAACTTAGCCGGTTTTAAGATTTATAACCTGTTCCATACTTTGTGCAACCATCAACGGAAACTCAGAATTCTGGATTTGATAAAAAATTCACAGAAAGATTTAGATCACTGGGTGATTCCTATCACTTATTTTCTAGTCACTGTGCATTTTTTGGCTACGTTTTAATTTTCTTCCCCCTTTTCTTTTACTTATTTCATTGTATTTCATTTGGTGGTTTCTCCACAATATTTTTTCTGTCATTCTGATAGGTCTGGAAGTCTGCATGCTGTTTTAAATGACTGTTGAAGCATTAGTGGGTAATTTAATATGGAACAATGCACTAGGTAAATAAATAAAAGTGAAAAAGGATTAAGTTTGATCCTTCCCAGAGCCTTGGAGGAAAGAAATTAAATAGTTATGTTTTCAAAATTAGAATAAATGCCATTTAATACAATGTATTGACAATCTATATTATACTCACTCGAAGTTCTGCTGAATGTAAGAACAAATGTCTCTATCATACTTTTAGCTATTTCTACAAAGAAGAACAAGACACAAATAGATTGATTGCAATTTAAGTTTAGATCTGTCAACCAAATACTTAACATTTTACAATATCAATATTGTTCAATCAGAGCATAAATGTAGATAGAAAACACAAGCAGAAAAGAGAGATTGCTAGGTAGATGATTAAAGTAAAACAAAAATAATTTTTAGCAATTTAAAAGAGATTAATTTGTTTAGAAATTATTAGAAAAAAGGCAATAATAATTTTTGAATGAATAATTAATTCTGTTAAACAGAAAAATTTGATATCTCTTGGTAAAATAATCAGCAAGGACTAAAACTAACTTTGTTTAACTGGAACCATTTTGTATATGAAATTTAAACTTTGACAGGCTTAAATTTTAATTGGTTTTTATTTTGTTTTGTGTCAAACTCAACTGGTATGTGCCTGTTTTAAAATCGGATAGAAATTTGGGAATACATTGAAGACTATATGAGATTAACTAAGGTTTTGGACAATACTAACAGCTCTAGTCCATTGGAAATAGAACATTTTTATATAAATCTTTCCTCTGAAGATCGAGAAGAACTTCTTAACTCTATTTTTCTGTAAATTAAAAATCAACCTTAAAGCATTTTAGTTTTGTTTTTGTTGTTGCCTTGTTTTGTTTTTTTGAGACAGTGTCTCATTCTGTCACCCAGGCTGGAGTATTGTGGCACAATCACGGCTCACTGTAGCCTGGACTTCCTGGGCTCAATTATCTCACTACAGCCTCCCAAGTAGCTGGGACTAGGTGTTATGTCACCATATCTGGCTAACATATTTATTTATTTAGTAGAGATGAAGTCTCTTTATGTTGCCTATGCTGGTCTCGAACTCTTGGGTTCAAGTGATCCTCCAGCCTGAGCCTCCCAAAGTGCTGGGATTACAGACATGAGCCACAGAATCTGGCCCATGAAGTGGCAAGAGGCACGTGTTAGAATTTTTTTAATATATCATTCATAAATCCATATCTGTACTTTTATATTCTTTGTTTAAACATCTTATCCCAGTGCTTGGCAATTTTTAAATGCTCAGCAATATTGCTGAATAAATAGCTTAGAAAGTTTCTGCATTTCTTTACCTCTGAACATTTATAGTGTATATATTTGCAGAGTTTTGTGTAACTCCATATTTTATACATATCGTCATCTTTAATTCTGAAATTATCTATGGAAAGGATGTTTACATAACTTCCGTTTTTCTTGTGTGAAAAGTGTAGCCTTGAGAGATCTGGTTTTTTCTGATGGGTCCAGTAGGGGCTGTTTACTGTTTGGTCCAGTAGGGGGCTATAACAATGATTTCTGGTGTCAAATGTACATTATTTGGAACACATGGGAATAAAACTGTAAGAAAACATAATCATGACTTCAAACTTGCTTTATTGCACCTACTCTTACTTAGAAACTACGTAGTATTGAGTATGAGATGGACATTTAGAGGTTATCTATTTTAAATTGCTGTTTCTTAGAAGAAAACCTAGTCATTTGGAATTCATTTAGATTATCTTCCTAATATGGTTAGGCTTTGTATCCACACCCAAATATCATCTTGAATTGTAATCCCCATAATCCCCATAATCTCCATAATTCCCACTTGTCAAGGAAGAGATCAGGTGGAACTAATCGAATCATGGAGGTGGTTTCCCCCATGCTGTTCTCATGATAGTGAGTGAATTCTCATGAGATCTGATGATTTTGTAAGGGGCACTTCCTGTTTTGCTCAGCACTTCTTCTTCCTGCCACCTTCTGAAGAAGGTGCCTTGCTTCCGCTTCACCTTCTGCCATGATTGTAAGTTTCCTGAGGCCTCCCCAGCCAGGCTAAACTGCGAGTCGATTAAGCCTCTTTCCTTTATAAATTACCCAGTCTTGGGCAGTTCTTTGTAGCAGTATGAAAATGGACTAATATGCTTTCCTTATCTAGCTCTATTCAGAGTTGAAAATATGGCAGTCACATTTAGCTATTCTGTCTTTGTGAGCTTGTTCTGATTTTCCTTTGGTCTGAACACATCATAATATCCCACATTTATATAGACCTTATATAGAGCATTTCTACATCTATTATCTCATCTTTACAATAACCCTCCATGTTGCATAGGAAGTTATTATCATCACCATTTTACAGCTAGAGAAAATGATGCTAAGGGAAGTTAAGTGGTTTGTTCAATGTCACAGTTATTGAGGAGTCAGAGGACTAAAATCTAGGTGTTTCAAGTCTTAGCCCAAGATCGTTCTCATTACATCACACTGCATATCTTTTTATATTCATAGTGCAATTAGTTAGTAATATTTGTGAAAAAAATCTACCAAATATTTCATCAAATATTTGATTAATAACCCTAAATATTTTTGAGTTTATACAGTAATCCTCTCATTTTAGCATGTTCTTTCTCATAAAACTAAACATTTCTCTTTGCCTTAACACAATTTATTCCATAAACATGTCTTAAGTTTCTACTTAAGAATGCTTATACACTAGGCATTCTTCTAGGCAATGTTATTTTATTATGATAAAGATCAGTTCATTTTTTAAAGAAAATGAGCGTATCTTCAACTCAGCTACAAAGTAACAGTATGTAAAAATTTAGAGTTAAGAATAAATCATTTGGGGCCTGCCAGTTTGTACTATATTTTCCATTTATATTAGTTTGGAAATACATGGAAATTGAGAAGTCCAAATTCACTCTGGCACATAACAAATATTGTGCTCTATTGTTGTAAAGCTTTATATGTCTTATAACAATAGAATAAAATCAATAATGCATTGTTTATCATCAGAGGAATAAAATATTCACATAAGTGAAAATTTCAGACAATTATTAACTTTTCAGGTTCCAATACTAACAATTTAGGTGTAAATATGTTTAAAATCTAATAAATAATTTCATTTTTCTTATTATTAAACCAAACAAATGTTTTTGATGACTCACCCTTTATTATTATGTGTTTCATTACACTATAATGAGTAGCTCAAAGCCACTGTAGATTTGGTGGTTCTCTTGGCTTTGCTCTCTCTTCTTTTTAAAATGTCTCATTCTGTCAGCCTCTAAAAATACCTTGCTAACTTTTAAAAAATGTATTTTCTACATACTGTAACTTAGAAAGAAATGATCTTTGAAAGGTACACATGTAGGCAGCTTTAGTTTAAAAATCAGCTTACTTTTCATTGGAAACATAAAGTTATGAAATAAAATGACTGAACATAAATTCATGAAAAATGTTTCATCTCACTGGTAAACAAAAATATCCCTGTTAGAACAATAACATTCCAGTTTTCTTCCATCAATTTGGTATTTTTATATTAATGCTCACATTCTTTGTGTGAAAAATGGGCATTATTGTACTGTATGCTGTTGCAATTTAGAAATATGTATCAATAGCTATAAAATGATACATAAATGATCTAAAACTTGTACTTCTGTATATTTGTGCTAAAAATTCAGGTTATTTTACAAATCTATAAGTAAACATATATAAACATATTATATTGTATATAATTCCATTGTATTCTTTCTTAGAGACATATATATATATTTTATATATATATATAGAGAGAGAGGTGCATCTGTATTTATATAGAAGAGGCATTATTAAATGAAAAAAGCAAGTTTTAAATATTCTATTTTTAATGAAACATTTATGTGGGTGATTTTTTTCTGTATCTTATTTTTTCTGTATCTCTGTAATAGTTTTTAAAAAATCAGCACTTACTAATTTTGTAAAAATAGTCATCTTAATGGTGTAGAAAGTAGAGAGTGAGAGCAAACAGCGGAGTTAAGGAACAATACTATGACAATAACATTAGTGAGAGCTTACACTCTACTTAGGAATCTTGACATCATTATATTGAATAAGCATCATTATGTATGTCATTTTGCTTAATCTTTACAATGGGATTATTTCCTCATTTTTGCAGATAAGGAAATTGAGACTGAGAATAGCTTACTTAAGTTGTCATTTCTAGTAAGTAGTAGATCTGGGGCCTAAAACCAGATGTGCCTACTTTCAGACTGAATTTTCTTTCCACCCTCCAGTATTACAGCAGGCTTATGCTCAGAAGCCCTTTTGCCTGGGTTTTCATTTCGGAATGTGTTCTAGAAATGTGACATTACTGTTCATATATTGTGATCATAAGTCAAATTTCTAGCCATATCAGACTGCTATGATTTGACCTTACTCTGCCATGTAAGACTTTTTACCTTATCTCACTTTTCCTTGTCTATTTTCTGATCTGTGAAACGGGGGTAGTCATGGTACCTATCACACAGTGTGTTGTATAGGTAGTGACATTGTGGGATAATGCATGAAAAGTGTATGATATAGTATCTTGTCACTATCATTATCACTATTAATGTTGTATTCAGTAATAAATATGATTTCCTATCTTTGGAACAATTATTTGAGCCATCAGTTATAGCTTTATCTAATTTGTTAAATGGGCCTAAAGTTAGTGTATAGTCCCCTCAAATTTAGGCATTTTGCTTTCTTGTCTGCAATAGCAGTAGACTTATTCTGTTACTTGGGAGAATGCAAATGCATACAGATTTTAAGCCGAAATCCCAGTGACAGGTTGTTTAAGATGATAAGTTTTGTCTTCTCTTGCTTTGAGAGGTATGCATAGTCAAAGTTTATTGCAGGGCAATATATGGCAAATCCATAGAAACTACTACTATATACAGTTGATCCTTGAACAACATGGGTCCACTTATTGTGAATTTTTTTCAACCAAGTGCAGATCAAAATACAGTATTGGACAGATGCAGAACCAGTGTATATGGAGGGCTTACTTTTATATCTGCAAATTCTGTAGGGCTATGGGACTTGAGTATAGTTGGATTTTGATGTGTGTGGGGGTCCTGGAACCTTTCATGTATACCAAAGGAATACATGAATATATATCTTTCATGTATACCAAAGGAAGACTGTATATATATTTTGATATATATTATTGCATGGTTATCTGTGTGCTATGATTTGAATATTTCTTTGTCTCCCCACAACACTCATGCTAAAATTTGGTCCCCAATGTGGAGGTGTTGGGAGGTGGAGGCTTGTGGGAGGTGTTTGGGGCAGGTCCCTCATGAATGGCTTGGTTCTGCTCTCAAGGTAATGGGTGAGTTCTCGCTGTCCCGAGACTGGGGTTATTCTCTCAGGAAGGGGCTATCTCCTTCAAGAGTGGGTTGTCATAAAGGTAGGACACCCTTTGGCTTTGGTCACTCTTCACAGGTGTTTGCTTGCCCTTTGACCTTCTCTGTTGTGTTGTGATATATCACAAAAATCCCATGAAGCCAGGCCCATTCCCCTGAGCTCTTCAGCCTACAGAACCATGAGCTAAATGAACCTCTTTTCTTCATAAATTACTCAGTCTCAGATATTCTTTTATAGCAACACAAAACAGACTACGACACAGTGTAAGTCCTAATTTAAATTCTATGTGGGAAAAAAGGAATACGTAAAATTTAGTCTCTTTCACAAAGCAACTACAGAAACAAGTAAAAAAAAGAAAATCTGGTAGAAAATAAATATCATAAAATAGATACAGGTAAACTGGAAATTTAGACAAAGGAGAGAATAGAGCTAATGGAAGAATCAGGAAATACCAGGTAGTCGGCATGTGAGTTAGATTTTGAGGAGTGTGTAAAATTCAGAAATGCAGAGGTGAATGCATGCATGGTGTGTGGGTGTGTATGTAAACCAGATATTCTAGTCAGAGGGGATCACACAAAGAAAGCCACAGACATTGGAATGTATTGGGCACAGACTTAGAACTGGAAGTGGTTATGTAAGTTTTGTGCACAAGGATTGTGAGAATTGAAAGTTTACAGATGAATGGTAAGCTGGTACAGAGCGGAATGGAGAACCTTGATGCCAGGGCAGGAAATTAGAATTTTGTTTTATAGTCAACAGGGAGCCACTGAAAGATTTCAGTGATGTAATGATCAGATCACAGTTATGCTTTAGAAAAATTAGGCCAATAATAGCATATTCAGTGGGTTATATGGAAGAATTCAGAATTAGGCAAGTGAGGTAGGAAAGTTTTAAAAGTTTGCGTATTTAAAATTATACCTTTCCCTTTATAGGATTCATAGGGCTGATTATGTAAAGCATTGGTGTAAAGGGAGAATGTGGCTCAGTATCATGAAAGTTATCAATTGCCTTGATTTGAGAGGATTTTATATGGAAAGGGTATGAACAAATGAAGAATTAATGAAGAATTAAGCACTATCAAACCTGATGTTTATAAATCTTTAAATACAGTCTGTCCTTAATACTTGGGTTTTTAATATCAAAATTTTTGCAATTACAGAGGTGGATATCAAAGGAAAATCATCATAACCTACAAATAAACTGATTATTTCTGACATTAGTTTCTACTGAATCATTTTCCCCAAACCTTAACCCTAGTGTCTTCCTCAGTATTTGTGTAGTTCATTATCTTTCTAATTGTCAAATGTTGTATATCTCTGTAATGGAAATATCACTCAATTTTGATTAAAAAATTTAAAGTAAGTGATCAACAACAATTAGATTACTCATATACATCACGATCTTAAAGAGGTCAAATTGTAGGAAATTTAAAGGGATTTGAAGAATTTTTTTTTTCTTTGACAAGTTCTCGTTCTGTCACCCAGGCTGGAGTGCAGTGGCACAATCTTGGCTCACTGCAGCCTCGACCTCCTGGGTTCAAGTGATCCTCCCATCTAGTCTCCTGAGTAGCTGGGACTACAGGCATATGCCACCATCCCTGGCTAAATCTTTATATTTTTTGTAGAGATGGGGTTTCACCATGTTGCCCAGACTGGTCTCGAACTCTTGGGCTCAAGTGATTCATCTGCCTCGGCCTCCCAAAGTCCTAGGATTATAGGAGTGAGCCACTGTGCCTAGCTTGGGAGATACTTTCTTTGGAGACATCATGGTTGGGATTCTCATTGTGCAAAACAAATGAGTATAGATAGGGGCACGCCTGCTCCTCATCTTGGGTTTTCACCAAGGACAGCTTGAAATGCGGGATTTTGCTTTGTTTTTGTGCCAGAAGGACACAATGAACTGATGTCTGACTCACATTGGAAAGAGTGCTAAAGAGCAAGATCTGGCTAAAACAGCCTGGGGCGGGGAAGGAGAGGTCAGCATAGACTTCTGCCATAGTGAAGACAGGTAAGCACAAGGAGGTGCAGAAGCTGAGGGGAACTATTAAGCACTAAGCCAAAGGACAACAATGATTGTGTCATACAGTTGGAGAAATCCAGGAAGGGTATCCCCCAAAAAACAGAATAAGTGTCTGATTTAAGCATTTCCCACTACCAAAGAGATTGAAACCATCTTATAATACCAGCAATAATTGAGAAATGTTTGCCTCCCAAAGCCGCCTGGCTCTTCTCACATCTCCTTGAACTTTCTTTGCTTTAGCCTTAATTGGAAATGGTAGAAACTCTTGCTTATAATAGAAGTGGCATAGGAATGCCATGTAGAAATACCATAGGAGGAAAGAGAGAAGAAGGAACTTATACCCTTTCTCCCTCCTCCTTTAAAAGGCAATAGGAGTTTGCCTCTAACGAAAGAACTCATTTTAAATCACGTTTAAAGTTTGGATTATTATCTGGATCTAGGAATTTTAGACTAAATTATGAATTGAGACTTATTACCCAGGAGCAATGAGTGAAATCATGGGGCCTGCGTGAATTGTTATTCAGAAATGGGGGTTGGAGTAATGGTGCACGCATCAACATTATGTAAGAGGAATGTGAGAATGTGATAAAGTTTCTTTAATGTTTTTACTTCATGGATCTTGCTTGTTTAATGATATTGTGCTGCAAAAGCTAAGGCGAAATTTCAGGTTATACAAATGATGAAGGTTTTCATTAAATCCATGAAAGTGATGTTAGGATCCGATTAAAAAATGAAGAGTTGGGCCGGGCACGGTGGCTCACGCCTGTAATCCCAGTGAGAGGTGACAGCGTGCTGGCAGTCCTCACAGCCCCCGCTAGCTCTGGGTGCCTCCTCTGCCTGGGCTCCCTCTTTGGCGGCACTTGAGGAGCCCTTCAGCTCGCCTCTGCACTGTGGGAGCCCCTTTCTGGGCTGGGCAAGGCCGGAGCCCGCTCCCTCAGCTTGCCGGGAGGTGTGGAGGGAAAGGTGCGGGCGGGAACTGGTGCTGCATGGGGCTCTTGCGGTCCAGCGCGAGTTCCGGGTGGGTGTGGGCTTGGCGGCCCCGCACTGGGGGGCCGGCCCAGGCAGTGAGGGGCTTAGCACCTGGGGCCAGCGGCTGCTGGTGTACTGGGTCCCCCAGCAGTGCCGGCCCACCAGCGCTGCACTGGATTTCTCTCCGGGCATTAGCTGCCTCCCTGTGGGGCAGGGCTGGGGACCTGCAGCCCGCCATGCCTGAGCCTCCCCGCCTCCGTGGGCTCCTGTGTGGCCCTAGCCTCCCCAACGGGCGCCGCCCCCTGCTCCAGGGCAGCCAGTCCCATCCACCACCCAAGGGCTGAGGAGTGTGGGCGCATGGCAGGGGACTGGCAGGCAGCTCCACCTGCGGCCCGGGTGTGGGATCCACTGGGTGAAGCCAGCTGGGCTCCTGAGTCTGGTGGGGACTTGGAGAACCTTTATGTCTAGCTAAGGGATTGTAAATATACCAATTGGCACTCTGTGTCTAGCTCAAGGTTTGTAAACACACCAGTCAGCACCCTGTGTCTAGCTCAGGGTTTGTGAATGCACCAATCCACACTCTATCTGGCTAATGTAGTGGAGATGTGGAGAACCTTTGTGTCTAGCTCAGGGATTGTAAACACACCAATCAGCGCCCTGTCAAAACAGACCACTCCCTCTCTGTAAAATGGATCAATCAGCGTGATGTGGGTGGGGCCAGATAAGAGAATAAAAGCAGGCTGCCCCAGCCGACAGTGGCCAGCCAGCAGTGGCAACCTGCTAGGGTCAGATTCCTTACTGTGGAAGCTTTGTTCTTTCGCTCTTTGCAATAAATCTTGCTACTGCTCACTCTTTGGGTCCACACTGCCTTTATGAGCTGTTAACACTCACTGCTAAGGTCTGCAGCTTCACTTCTGAAGCCAGCGAGACCACAAACCCAGGAAAGGAACGAACAACCCCAGACACGCCGGCTTAAGAGCTGTAACACTCACCGCGAAGGTCCGCAGCTTCACTCCAGAGCCAGCGAGACCACGAACCCACCAGAAGGAAAAAACTCCGAACACATCCGAACATCAGAAGGAACAGACTCCAGACACGCCTCAATTCTCCTTTCACTTCTCTGCCATGCCATTATGCAGCATGAGGCCCTCACCAGAAGCCAACCAGTGTGGCCACCCAAACTTGAACTTCCCAGTTTCCAGAACCATGAGCTAAATCAACCAATTTTTTTTTTTTTTAATTTATAAAGGAAAAAGAACTGTAACACTCACCGCGAGGGTCCGCGTCTTCATTCTTGAAGTCAGTGAGACCAAGAACTCACCAATTTCGGGCACACCAGCACTTTGGGAGGCCGAGGCAGGCAGATCACGAGTTCAGGAGATCGAGACCATCCTGGCTAACACAGTGAAACCCCATCTCTACTAAAAATACAAAAAAATTAGCCGGGCGTGGTGGCACCTGCCTGTAGTCCCAGCTCCTTGGGAGGCTGAGGCAGGAGAATCAGTTGAACCCAGGAGGCGGTGGTTGCAGTGAGCCGAGATCACGCCATTGTACTCCACCGTGCTCAACAGAGCAAGACTGCATATCAAAAAAAAAAAAAAAAAAAAAAAAAAAGAAGAGTTGACAGAATTAGAAAGTTAACAAGTGAGAAATAGAAATTCAACAAGAGTGGCAATCAGAAATAATTAGAATCAGAACATAGGTATCTTTATCATGATGTAGTGGTGGTTATAGTACTATATGCATTTGACAAAAGCCTTTAAGCTGTACACTTAAAATTGGGGAATGTTATCATACGTAGATTATATACTACTTAAAAAAGGAGACTGGATGAATAAATGCTCCATAAATTTTGTAGGCTTTTGGTTAATTTCTAGAATTCTGAAAAAGTTGAACTTGATTTTTGCTAGTGTTCTTATTGCTTTTATGGAAGAGCAGATTTCAGAACATTCTTTTGTATTTGGAAACCTCACTTCTATAAATAGAATTTTAAAATATGAGTTTATTTCTTTCTGGCTTCTTTCATTCAACATTATCTTCATTAGATTAATATTTGTAGTTTATTTTCTTTGCTCTATAATGCTCTGTAACAATGATTCTCTCACCCTTTTTGGCATCAGAGACTGATTTTGTGGAAGATATTTTTTCCACAGACTGAGTGCGGGGGTGGAGATGGTGAGGGTGGTGGGGTGGTTTCAGAGGCATTAGATTCTCCTAAGGAGCAAGCAAGCTACATCACTCACAGTAGCAGTTCCCAATGGGGTTTGTGCTTCTATGAGAATCTAATGCTGCTGCTGATGTGACGCGAGGCAGAGCTCAGGTGGTAATGCACACTCCTGTGCAGCTCACCTGGTGCTGTGTGGCCCGGTTCCTAACAGGCCATGGATGGGTACCGGTGTAATGTTTTAGGAATGTACATATGTTCTGGCTATGCATCTTATGTCATGTATGTACATATATATGAAACGTCTTCTAAATTAATGTATTCCATTTTTGTTGTTTTTATCTTGACGAGGTGAAAAATTTTAACTATCAACCTTTTTGTATTTATTCAGATGATTATATAAACTTTCTTCTTTATTTCCTAGTGCACATATTTATTTTCTAATACAACACCCACTTTGCATTCTTTAGCTAGAACCAACTTGGTCCAGATGTGTAATTCTTTAAATATGTCACTAGATTTTATTTTTCTGTTATTTTGTTTATTTAGGATCCATTTCACAAAAGAAATTGGCCTGTAATTTTTTTTCTTATAATATTCTTTCCATGTTTGGTTTTAAAATCATGCTGACCTCATAGAATACTTAGAGGTGTTTCCTATTCTTTGGAAGGATTTGTTTAAAATTGGCATGTTTCTTTTTTATATATTTGGAAATTTTACAAGTGAAACAATCTATGTCTAAGGTTCTTTTTGTAAGTAGGTTATTCTTTAGAAATTCAGTTTATTAATAGATATAATGCTAGTCAGATACCTATTTTTGAGTTTTGGTAAGTTGTGTCTTCAAAATTATTAGCATATCACCCATCAAAATACCCTCTTGTTATCTTTTTTTAATGCTTGTAGAATATGTGGTGATATTTTCCTTTTCATTCTTGATATTAGTTATTTATGATTTCTTTCTTTATTCCCTTTGATTAGTATTTTTGTTTTCTTGATCTTTCCAAATAAGCAAGTTTAAAAGATTTAAAAATCTTTTCTGTTAATATGTTTCCTACTTTATTAGCTCCTGGTCTTTTGTTATTTTCTTTCCTCTATATCCTGTGAGTTTAATTTGCTCTTCTTTTCTAATTTCTTAAGCTGATATTTAGATAACTGATTTTTTAGTCTTTCTTTTCCGCTAACATATGCATTAAAGTTAGAAATTTTTCTCTAAGTTGATTTATTGTTTCATACCAAAAGTTTAATAGCAAGATTGAAGTTTTTACATTTCTAACTATAATTTTTGATTAGTATGCTTGTCCTTTTTATTATGTCAGTTTTTTCTTTATATATTTTGAGGCTATTAATTAGCTGCAAAACATGTTACATCTTTTTGTTACATCAATCCTTTACCATTTAAAAAAAATCCCTCTTCTAGTAATACTTGATAAGTTGAGAGAAAATATTTGAGAAAATATTTGCAAATCACATATCTGAAAAACATATCAGAACATATAAAGAGCTTTTAAAACTCAAAAATATACAAACAAACCAAAAACAAGCAGAGAATATGAATATACACTTTCTTATTTAATTTTTATTGTGGTAAAATTTACATAACGTAAAATTTAGTGTGTTAACGTTTTTTAAGTGTACAATTCAGTGATATTAAGTACTTGTGCAACCATCACCACTATCCATCTTTTGAACTTTGCATTATCCCAAAATGAAACTCTGTATCAATTATAATATTCTTTTTATTTTTAAAAGATGTCATGATACACATTTACTTTTGCTGTTTAATATAGGATTCTATAGCTGTGGCTATAGATATATTTTGTCAAACTTGATTTGTGATTCAATTCTCTTAAAAATAATCTACAGATCTTTACAATTGACTGAAAGTTTTTATTATTATGCTATCTAAATATGAATAAAGATAAAACAAGGAATAAACTAACTTGTTTATAACTACAAAGCCAAAATAAACTTATAAATTAAAATAAAAACAACTATAAAACCAAAACAATTCAACTCATTAGCTTAGGTAGACATTTACAATTCAAATAATTATTTACAAACTAAATATATATTACTGATTACTATGGCACAAATTATTTTGAAGGTGGCAATCCTGTATTACCAAAATGTGGGATGAAGGCTCCATTTTCAATTGTAACTAACATGAATGTGTGCACCTCATTTGACTTTGCTTAGAGCAGTGTTTCTCAAGCTTAGCCTCATACCAGCCTAACCCAGGGAACTTTCAAGAATACTAATGACTGGGCCTCACCTGCAAAGATACTGGGTAATTGCCCTAGATGTGGCCTGAGTCCTGGGATGTTTTAAATGTCCCCAGCTGAACCTAATGACGAGTCAAGGTGTCCAGTCAAGGTTGAGGACTGTGGATTTATGTGAATATGTTGTTTGTATGCCAGTTCTACCACTATTATTTTTCTCATTAGACTCTAATTAGCATATAATTACTTGGGACTGACAGTATATGACAGTATAGTAAACCAAATGTAATGCAAAACTAAATGTTTTATGGCAGTACTGGTTATATACCTAATCCAAAATATGCATATATTAATTTGTGTTTATATATTTTTCATTAAAAAAGCACAAGGTAAAATTTTTTGAAGACAGATTATCTCCAAGAATATGTCTGAGGACCAAGAAAGATCTACAAATCATCATTTGAATAGTATTCCTATAACTATTTAGCCTTATATAAGAATGAAAAACAGCTTACCTTATTGGTTCTCAACCACGGCTACACACATTAAAATCAACTGGCAAGTTTAAAAGGAAAAAAAACTCACCTCATTTTCAACCTGAGAGGAACTAAATCCCTGGGGGCAAAACAATAACTTTCACAAGCTTCCCAGGTGATTCTCCTGTGCAGGCAGGGGTGAGAGTCATTGGAATTTGCAATGACTATTCTATTATTTGCAAATTACATAAACTAAGTTGGAAATTTTGAGAAAGATTTAAATGCATTTGCGTCCTTTATGTAATCTTAAAAATCACTTATTTGTAAATAAATTGTAAAGAAAGTCTGGATTTTTATAATTACAAGAGAAATAAATGCATTGCCATATTTAAATGATATTCTCATTTTTTAAATAAAAAATTTAAAGCTGGCAGCTATGTTTCACTTATTACTAACTGTCTTCTTAAGCATTTAGCATAGGGCAGAGTTGGGTAACACACATGAAGATAAACTTTAACTCTTTAAGGATTTTTTTTAAGGAGAATAAAATGGCAAAAAGATTGACAAATTATAAAAGACAAGAAGATTTCCATAAAGGTAACATGTGGTGCTATAAGATGGAAAGAAAATTGTATATTTTTAAGTAAAGCGATCTGCAATTACCTAGAAAGTTCAGGAAAAAGACTGAGATTATTTTAGTAACATTTTATTCAGTAGCCGTTTCCTGAAATATTCTTCATAATAGAAACAGCACATATTACACACACACACACACACACACACACACACACACACACGTAGGACTGGCAAACGATAATGTCAAAAACTCCACAAATATCTGTGAATTCTGATTTACTTTTATGAAGTTTCTCAGTAAAATAACATTGAGAAATCTACCTAATCTTGTTTGAAGTCTAAGATATCTGGTATTGGAACTGAACTTTTTCATACAAAAATTTTTGTTTGTTGGTTTTTCAGAAGACACTATATATTTGCAATACTAGGGAGTTCTTTAATTGATTCAATGATGTATTTATTGTTTCTATGTGTCAGGCACTGTGGTAGGATCTAGGGAGTTATAAATTATTAACTTTTAAAGTATTTATTGGAGCAATGGACAAATCAGCCAACAATTACAATTTAATTTGAGTGCTATAAATACTATTATTACTATTAACAATAACACCAGCTAAAAACAGACAAATGGAATTATATCAAACCAAAAACTTCTGCACAGTAAAGAAAACAGTCAACAGAGTGAAAAGACAACTTATGGAATCGAAAAATACGTTTGTAAACCATACATCTGATAAGGGGTTAACATTCAGAATATTTAAAACACTCAAACAATACCATTGTAAGAAAACAAGTAACCCGATTTTAAAAATGGCCAAGGAAACTAAATAGACACTTTTAAAAAAGATATACAAGTGGCCAACAGGTAGATTAAAAGAATGCTCAACATCACTAATTATCAGAAATTGCAAATCAAAACCACAAGAAGATACAACCTCACACGTGTTAGAATGACTATTATTAAACAGCAAAAATTAACAAGTGTTGGCGAGGATGTGGAGAAACAGGATCCCTTGTACACCACTGATGAGAATGTAAATTAGTACATCCGTTATGGAAAACAGTATGGAGGTTCTTCAAAAACTTAAAAATAGAACTACCATATGATCCAGCAATCCCACTTCTAGATATATGTCCAAAGGATATGAAATCAGTATGTTGGAGAGATAGCAGCACTCTTATGTTCATTGCAGTGTTATTCACAATAGCCAAGATATGGAATCAACCTGTATCTATCAGTGGGTGAAAAGATAAATGAAATGTGGTACATATACATAATAGAATACCATTCAGCCTTAAAAAGAAAAGAAAATCCTGTCATTTGCAACAACATGGATGAACCTGGAAGACAATATGTTAAGTGAAATAAGCCAGGCACAGGAAGATAAATGCTGCTTGATCTCACTTATATGTGGAGTGTAAAAATGTCAAACTCCTAGAAACAAAGAGTAAAATGGTAGTTACCAATGGGAGGGGGTGGTGGTGAGGGGTTGGGAGATGTTGATCAAAAGATATATTAATAATTTCAGTTAAATGAAAAAATTTCAAGAGATCTATTGTCCCTCATGGTGAATATAGTTAATAACAATGTATTGTATAACTTAAAAATTACTGAGTAGATTTTAAGTGTTCTCATCCTCCAAAAATAAGTATGCGAGGTAATGCATATGTTAATTAGCTTGATTCTGTCACTCCAAAATGTATATATATACATCAAAACATATGTTGTACACTATAAATACAGAAAATTTTTGTCAGCTAAAAATAATAGTACCAGCTAATAGTAATAGAACACTTGCTATATGCTGGACTCTGTTCTAAGTATTTCGCATGTATTAATTAAGTTAATAATATAACACTGGCTGCTTCTGTAATGCAACAAGTTAATTGCTCTCTGATCCCTATGACACCAGAGAAGTTAGTGATTGTTCAGAGTCATAAAACATAAATAATTCCTGGCCAATTCAAAGAAGCATTGAAGAAATAGTCTAAATAGAGGGAATAGCATTTGCAAATGCGTGGATACATGGACCGTCCATTGAACTACAGATAATTCAGTATATTTGGAGCATTGGGAATATGAAATAGTGGTAGGAGGAAAGGATGAAAAAATTCAGGAATTATATCTTGAGGAACTAATATTTTATGCTGATAAAGTTGGAGCAGACAGAAAGTGAAGGGAAACTATTTAACAATTTAAAGCATGGTATTTACATAATCAGAATATTGTATTTTAGAATGACTATTCCAGTGGTCATTCCAGTTGGTATAGAGAATGAATTAGGAAGGAAAAGTTGGAGTTAGAGAGTTAAGAGATTATTGTAGTGGTCAAAGCAGGAGCTAATAGCCTGGACATAAAGTGGTACAGAGGGGATGGAGGCAGTCAATAAAGTTGATAGATATTAAGAAGTAAAATAGAGGCCAGGCATGGTGGCTCATGCCTTTAGTTCCAGCTCCCTTCTGGAGGTTGAGGCAGTAAGA